>NC_056725.1:1077046153-1077218653 GCF_019279795.1 Protopterus annectens
CTTTCGATAACTTTTCTTGTGGAATCAAACTGTGTATCCTTCATAAAAGTCACAGGGTGAATTGAACAAAATCACTGTTGAGCAGATCACATAAAAGAGCATATGCTTCCTAGAGATAAAGCTTTTTTAAAGATTCTTGACTTTTTGGTAAAACTGCACATAGTTCAGCAGTATGTATAAAATTGCTCTACTTCCTGGAAAACATCATTCTTTCTAGAGCTTTAACAGGAATATTAAACTGCCCTGCATTCTCCTTTTACAGTAAAAAAGTGACCACAGCATGGTGAGCATGGCTGTCAGCCAGGACTGTGTGAAATATTACTTATGTTTTGTTAGATTAAAGACAATACAGAAATGTATGGTTCAAATCAACTTTTTAAATGCAATTTCCTGCTCTCACAAATTGCTAATAACCATCACCTCCTAGAAAACAGATCTCCTGAACCTTCACCACCTTCAGGAATAGAAAATCTGTTTTGATAAATCTGGTCCCTGCAAGGCTGTCTATTAAAGCTATTTTGTTACTGGTATGTTCGGTAGTGAATGCATTTTTAATCAGAGAAATTCAAGCTCAGTGGAAGAATTTGTAAACCTATTTGTCCACACCAGTGGACCTAATTCAAAAATAAACAATTATAAATCCACTGCTGCTTAAGGTGCTGAAGAAATAAATGAGTATCCAAATACCTGACTTTTTTGACATTGATGATCTGCAGATTTAAGAATTTGTAAGTGCTAGATCGAGGCATCACTCTGCATGGATCTGTCTAAGGTTACTACCACCACAGATCAATGCAGCTTCTTCTATTCCCTAGGGGAGTGCAGCTGTGGGATTATTGACTTCTCCCCTGGATATGCTGCTATGTAACAACAGAACTCTCACAGTATACAATTGTCATCTTGGTATGCATCACAAAGGGATTCATTCTGAAGCCACTACCATTCATAATTTATATACATGACTTATGGGATCACAGTGAAAATACACAGTAATCTGACGCTATCTTCATTATAATCCAGACTCAGCTTTATGATAGTATAAGCTCCTTGGATGCAGAACTTACATGAATATACCAGTTAACTTGTTAAAACAAAGGCCATGCTCGTATGACTTTTGATAGGGGGGGATATGCAAAGCTGCACTTCTAGATAATGCAGAAGGTACTTACGTATTATCGCAACCAGATTTTCGCTGTTGCGAATTTCGCATATTTTGGTAGAGACGAGGTAATGAAACACTGTACCGTGGTATTCACAGTGTTTACTGCTGTGGAATAGCTTTGCATTAGCTTTGGGGAAAAGAAACATTTCAGAAAACCCTCTTCTAGTTTTTGCATGCATTACACACACACACACACGCTTGAATCGTCATGCATGCTACCGTACTGACGAACTGACTATTTTCACTGAGTGGAAGGAATCCTTCAGAGAAGGCAAGCACACAAAGATGATCAGGTCCCACTGAAAAAGCATGCTACATGCCACAAATGACAGGAGGAATCGTATCATCAAGCTGTTTCCTGAAGTGGTCTTAATAGGTTTATTCAGGAACTGACTTTGAGTGTATCTTTCATTTTGTGTAAACTATGGGCATCGTTTCCCAAACGAGGAAAGTTTCTTAGCACCATTACTGAAAATCTTGACACATAAACTAGGAAGGGCAGCAATCCTTGAACTTCATATATTTAAATGTTAGAAGGTTACAGGGTGTTTTTCGTGAGTCGTTTTCCCTTCGCTGAGGGTAGACGATGTTGATAGCTGATTACGGGTTCCTGATTAAACTTACTAACAACAGTACGGAAAACATGTTACTGGCTGATGCTGCACTTCTTCCTGTCATTACTGCCATGTTTCAACCTGAACCTATGTTTAAAATTAGTTAAAAATAAAAAGTTGAAGCAAAAGCATAATTCATGTGTCTGTGCCTTTTTATGTGGGGGAAACTGGAGAGCAATTGCAGTAAGTAAGACAGCAGCCCTGACAGTTGAAGCCTGTATGCACTTTACTGCGAGCTACATGACATGCTGGTGGTAAAGTGCATACCTAAACAGCGACATTAGCTTACTCAGTTGTCTATCATTGTCACACCACTATCTGTTACATTTCCACATCGGGAAGCAACCATTATTATCGCGAAAATCTGGTTGCGATAATACATAAGTACCCTGCAGAATGTCTGTTATCTTGAGATCCAGCTAGACCCTTTATTCTTAACATGTGACCAAGACCTGCAAACCAATTGGGCAGAAAAATGAGTGCTCTATCTATGCCTGTAATGAAACAATACCTTTTGTGGATGCCATCATTCTTTTTCAGAGGTACAATCAAAAATGTGCTTTTCTACCATGATCTAAGCAACCTAACTACACCATAAAAATATAGTAAGAAAATATATAAAGGACATGAAAAGGCAGCTCTCTACCCGATATGCCATGTTCTGCTTCATTTGTAAACACTTTACATGACTTCTGTTTGTTTTGATCCCTCAAAATCATCACATATGCAGACATGCACATGTTATGTATGGGTAGATCCTATAAATGATCTGGTGACAGGGCTACTACAAATCTGTATATACCTTGTTGGGATAACTTCACTTTCCATGTTTGTCTGAAGATTTGCTTATTAATCATCGACTAATTCCATGCTTGTGCACCTGCTTAGTGACATTTAAGATGCAAATTCTCAGCTTAAAACTATTTTTGTGCTACTAATCCACATTGTTTTGTTTATTAGTGAGTTCTACATGCTTCTTCTTTTTTATCCTCCACACATCTTCGCTAATATATTTCTTCCTTTCTTAGTCTCTACTGTCCTTTCCAATCATCTTATTAGCTCGCTGATATTGCGCTACCTACATCCACCAGTGTTCACTTACACTTCTTTCACTTATCATTATTAATTAGCAATACTGACCAGTTGTAACGTCTGTGATATATCAGTATACTTCTGATTGTTGAACAATTCCAATTATTCATACATAGGAAAATCATGTCCTCCAAATTTTGTTACATTTTCAATAGAAATTAACCACTTTTGATTGAGCATCTACTCTATGAACTGTTATGGCTATGCAAGACACGTTTGCCTATTTTTCCCAAAGAAAAACATTCACTATTCGTCTGTCAAAACAGCACTGTGCATAAAATTGTACAGTTATTTTGGATTCATAGGTGTGTACTAGGCTAGCAACCACTTGGGCCCTTTTAAACCTAGCCATGCACCCCAAATCTCTGACAAGTTCGAGTACCCTTGATAAAGGTAGAACAGGGTTTTGGGAGATGAAACATTTACAAGCAGGGGCCTGGGAAATGAACCATTTACAGGTTGCCTGCGTCCCTTAGAGACATAGGTGCCAAACTAAGGATGAATTTCCTGTTCCTCATCCAATTATCCATGTCACACCTGAATTGGCTTAAGGAGGACCTCTGCTTTACATGATTGGGGAGCTTTCTCCAGAGAAGGGGTGTTCTCTGGGATAGATACCTGTCTCTCCAGCAGCACCTAGTTATATCATAGGCAGGGTTTAAGCCTTTAGAATGTGTAATTCTGGTGCTGTTTGTTTTATGGATATGCAGGAGGTCCATCAGGGTGGAGTCTGTCAATGCCTTGTATGGCACGCATAGATCTCCCCTCAACAGCCTGTAGGAGATAGAATGCAGGGAAAGGTCTTCACGGTGGTCTCCATAGGACATGTTACTTGCACCCTGTATTCTTTTAGTGATGAACCTGTGTGGGCATTCCAGTTGTTGGATGTGCTTGGTAAGGTACATAGCAAAGGAGTCATTGTACCCAATGATAGGTCTGATGAATGCTGAATACAGTGGAACAATGACCTCCTTGGACTTAAATGCCCTACCTCTGTTTATAAGTTCCAGACTATAGAATAAGTTTCCCAGTACTGTGGACACATTATGATCAAAGGATAGATTACTCTCTATGTATGTCCCCAAGTCCCTGACTATTGGGTTGACTCTTAAGGTTGTGGTGTCAATATGATAGTTACCAGGGGTGGATTACCTGCTAAAATATTCTACTATGGATTTCTTGGCATTTAGTGCAAGTCCATGGCTCTGACACAAGTTATTTGTCTGTGGCAACCCTTCCTGGAGAACATTAGTGTTGTGGGATTCTATGACTGCTCCTAATTTGCAGTCATCTGCAAATCTGGTCACCCAGAGGCTCTTTACATTGGCCTTGACTTCTGAGAAGTAAAATCCAAGAAGAAGTGGTCACAGGACTGATCCCTGAAGAATTCTGCTTGTGACTGGCACCTTTATAGAAGTGGACTTCCCAGTTCTAACTTATTGGGTCCTGCCTGTGAGCCAGGGGTTTATACCTAACCTCTTGAGTTTTTCAACAATGCCTGAGTGGGATATTGTGTCAAATGCCTTGGCCAGGTCAAGGTAGGCAGTGTGAACCATTCTGCCCTTATCCATTGCTTTGGTGACCTTCTTAAAGACGTCCACCTGGATGAGTAGGCACGACTTGCCCTTGATGAACCCAGACTAGGTTGGGTACAGCTTTGAAGATTTCCTGTGTCATTATTCATCATTTCCATGATAATTATTTCCATGACTGTGTATATGAGACTAGTAAGACTTATGGATCTGCAGTTTCCAGAGTTTCTATATGTCACACTTTTGTGCAAAGAGATGACAGTTGCTGTTATCCATTTATGAGGCATGAAGCCTGTTTGGAGGTTGCAGTTAAATAGCAATCCCAGAGGCCTTGATATGTCATGTTTCATGTTATTTAGAAGACATCCTGGGATATTGTTTAGGCCCATTGATGCAGTGTTCTTGGCCTTAGAAACAATATTGATGACCATATCAATAGTTATAGTATGGGAGTTATATTTGATGACATTTCCTGAGGGGAAGTTGAGAGGCAGAGAGGGATAAAGTGAGAGCTGAGTTTGTCTGCCAGTAGGTTTGCTCTATCTTCTTGCTCAGTATAGGTGGCTGCATTAATAATGAGGTCTACACCCAATTGTGCACTGCCTTTGATGTTGTGGACATAGCTAAAGAATGCCTTGTGATTGTCCTTGGCCCACAAGGCCAAAATTACCTCAATGGTAGATTATATTTGTCCTCTGCATTGTTTGTTTTGTTTGATGAGAGTGCTTCTTTTATTCAGGTGGTTATATGCCCTAACTTTTGCCATGATTTTCCTCCTTCAGTTATATGGCATACTGATGTGTGATTCCACCAGGTGGGCTTGTTTTTAGAGTTAGTTCTGCGTGTCTTCCTCATGGGTACAGCTGTCTCTATGCAATTGCCAACATGCTTGTATAGAGTCTCTGTGAACAGTTCTGCATAGGTAGCAGTCTTCTCAATGTTTATGAGGATTTGAAATTTTGTCAGATTATCACTTATTTAATAGACATAAGTTAGGCTTAGAGAAGTTCCTTAAAATTCTAAGGTTAGCTGGAGTTTTATTTTTACTTCAAAAGGCTCTATTCTGTGGTCTGGCCTTGCCAAAGAAGACATTACACTAGGGTGTGTGCAGCACTCTCCCATATTAGTGTTGAATAGATCCAGTATTTATTCATTCCTATTCATTGTGTTGACAGTCTGGTCCAGGGAGTTTGTGTTTACAAAGTCCAGGAATCCCTGTGCTTGCAAAGTTGGTAATGTGTATGATTCCTATTTAACAGTGGAGTAATTAAATTCATGTATGTATATGGTATTGGGTTGGATAGTGAGTGTCTCCAATATGCTTAAATACATTTTATGTGTTTCCTTGGACATAGAGGGGGATGTATAGCTTTCAAGAAAGTGGTATGGGATTCTTAACCATAGTGATTTGAATGTGGACAAGCTCAAGTGCATCGTCCTGTTTGACCAGACTTGAGGTATGTTTATTTTTATGTGATTTGAGATACCTCCACCTTTAGTCTCTGTTTGTGGAGTACCTGGTCTAAAGGTGTGGAAGGCATTATGGCCTCACATTGCCAGTGTGCTGTCCTTAACATTAAACTATATATTTGTGACTGCACACATGTTTCTAGGGTGAGGAGAGCTTGTAGGGAGTGGAGTTTCTTGTTTAGACTCCTAGCATTGAGTACTAGGACATTAAGATTTTTTTAGTTTTGATTTGCTCTTAGGAAAGTGCTTTCACTTTGGCCTTGCCTACAGAAAGGCACTATGGGGGTGAACAATGTTTTAGCGAATATTCGAAAGCCAAGAGGGAAGAGGTGCAGACCATCCCTGGCAAAGGAGCATGGTCTGTTGACCACCTCTTTCCATGCTGCAAATATTGTATCCCCTTAGAATGACACCAGAAACCAAGCCAATTATTAAAGTCAGTTATCTTCTGTTCATATTGTGGCATCATCCTCAGATAAGGAAAAGTGCTGCTTAATGGTAGGCTCATACCAGCCGGAGACACATGTTCCAAGTGCTCTGTAATGTCTTTCATCATGGAGTCAATGGAGGTACATCTCAGATCCTTTACACTCTCATGGGCTATGACTGAGTTATACTGGAACTTGGGGTCCAATGACATCAGTGTTTGCATAACATGGCAGATCCTGGCCCTTAATAAGCAACTGACTGTGACTACCTCCTTACTTAGTCTGCTGAAAGGGACATCAATGTGCCTCACAATGGAGTCTCCAATGACCAAAATGCTGGAATGTGTGGTGGCTTGCCTTACGGGCTTAGAAGTAGAGGCTCCAAGAGATATGGCTGTATGTGTTTGTGGGTGTAGTTTTGAAAGACTGCATTCAGGACTTTTGAGGGTATTTGTTATGTGCACTTCATGTAGGAGATCTTTGCAGTTTAGGAAGATTATATGTGCCTCAGCATTTGTGGGTCTATGTGTCTGCTTTGAACTATGCGTGATGGGTGCAGAGTGTGTACTACTGACAGCCTGAATGACATTAGAAGTGCTTTTATTTGAGAGCTTTGCCTCAGTGACATTGCATAGATACATATCTGACATACCTAATCAATTTGTTTGAGAATTAGCTGGTTGTCAGTAAACATGAGGCAGTTTCTGCATTGTCTCAGAATGACCATATCCACCAGGCTGGTAACAGAGATAGTGTGCAAGTTCATATCTATGGCAGTAGGCCCTTTTTTGTTGATTAGACAATTGTGGTGAGAATATAAAGTAATGACAGGAGTGCATCTCTGGGAGCAGTGTTTGTCACTGCCTGTCACTGCAAACTGTGTCCTGTGTTCAACTAGGTATTGGTGAAACTTTAAGGGTGCTTTTACCAAAAAATGTCAGCTCAAGGTGCATGCGTGTTTACAGAGCACTGACATACACTTGAGAGGAATCTACTTAAGTAGACCCTGATAATTTATCGATGGAGTTTTCAGGGAGATACTATGAAGTTAGCTTAGACTAGCAAATTAAGCAGTACTTACTGAAAAGAAAGAATTAGCTTTGTCACAAATGATGAAAAGAAGTGATTCACCTAACTGGCTATCACTTGGCTACTACTAGTGCTGGTCTCACCCAGCTTCATGCTACTTGGACATAATGTCCCTTTGCTTCTTCTCTCACCAGAAGCAAAACAGTAGCACGAATCCCAAAATGAAAAGTAGGCCACAGTCTCTTTGGTGATCAACAGCCTTCACCCAGGTAATATGAGCACGAATTCCAAGCTGTCACCTGTGAAGCAGTTAACAGCAGATAACAGGTGATCAGCAGTCTTCAGAAAATAATGTCCCATATGCTTCTTCTCTCACCACCAGCAAGACAGAATCAGTAATCCCAAGATGACTACTGAGAGGCAGAACGTGGGATCTCCAATAATTGATGGTTTTAGACTAGATGTTGCAGATTTTAAAGGTAAGATGGAGAAAATGGGTAATATGCTAAGAGATGCAGTGTACATTAAGCAGCTAGATATGAAAGAGGGAGTACCTCAAGCTTTTTTAATGTAAGGGGAGAGACGCTAATTTCAAAAAGAGAAAGACAGATTGGAAGGGGATGGGAACTTAATATTCTGGCTCTATAGAATAAGGTGGGTTGGCCAATAAATGTAAATAGCTGAAGCAGAGTGTTACTAACAGTAGCCAATAACAAAGGAGAAGGAAGGAAATATGTGGTAAAATTAACAAAAGGGGCAGGCAAATAGAGACAGTTTAGTTTAATTACTATGTGACTCATAAGAGACACAGCTCTGGCCTTTCCCAAGCTTAACTATGCAGCTGAAATTAGAATATAAGTAATTATACAATGGCTCCTCTAAAACGTGCACGCTGATTGTAAATCCCTCAATATACTAATGGAAAAAAGGTCCGGTAGCCCGGACTTTTTCCGTTAGTATAAAACACTGTCTCGCTATGTTAAAAGAGTTTAACATAGCGACACAGGTTTAAAAAAAGCAACGCAGATCTCCGTTGCTTTTTTTAAAGCTGTCTCGCTATGTTAAACTCCTTTAACATAGCGACACAGTGTGTAAAAAGCAACGGAGATCTTGCGATCTCCGTTGCTTTTTTAAAACCTGTCTTGCTATGTTAAATGAGTTTAACATAGCGAGACAGCTTTAAAATAAGCAACGGAGATCTCCGTTGCTTATTTTAAAGCTGTCTCGCTATGTTAAACCCATTTAACATAACGAGATAAAGCAACGGAGATCTTGCGTTCTCCGTTGCTTTTGCCCACAACTCAGATGTACTGTGTAGGCATGCGCAGTACATCAGAACTGCCGCGGAACACCAGACAGCTGCAGAAGGGCAGCAAAGAGGCATTATACAATGCCATTATTTAAGAAAAGTAATTATTTATTTTCTTAAATAATGTCATTGTATAATAGCAATAACCCACTTCTGGGTGTGGGTAATGCTGGATTTACCCACGGTTGTCTTTGTTTGGTCCCTCGGGCTTCGCCCTCGGGACCAAACCACGCCAACCGTGGTTAAATCCAGCATTACCCACACCCAGGCGTGGGTTATTGCTATAATACACCACAGTCTACAAAAGGAAGGCGATGAAGTGGAACAAATTACAAGGAAGCAAAAATAATTTCACTTTACCCTCTCAGTAGTTTATGACAAAGTCTGAGTGAGAGTTTCCAGTAAAGCCATGAAATGTTTTCTTTTAACCCTTAAACAGAAGATTTACTTCCTAGCTCTGCATTTTACCTGTAAAATATAGTTTAATTTTTAATACTGCATTTTGTCTATATTATAAAGTTTGTACAGCTAGTATATACTTGCTTTCGAATCATCCCAATAATGAGACTATATATCCCTCAACCTTATAAGAAGCCCAGTTCTATTTTCTTAACCAGGTAAAGCATTCTTCATACTGATACAGATTTATTTTAATATATTGTTCATAATAGTATATAACGTATTCACTGACAGAAAAATGTTGAGAAAAGAAATTGTTACGATGTTGAAGATGATCAATCTCTTTGTTTAAAAGCAATTTGTGATAACATTTTCAGTGGTTTATTTCTTCCTCTTTTGTGACTAAGTTATTCCCAAAGGACAGGACCATTCAGAGAGGACAGCCAGAATAAAACAAAATAACAAAAAAAAAAAATGTTACTATCATTTCTTTTCAAATTGTGACACAGTTAGACTGCCATTCTATGAGATTAGTGCAGAAGGTTAAAGCAAAGAGTTGCTAACAAGATTCATCCTATAACCCTAGCTTTTGTTCCTCCTACTTTCACTTGAAAACTATGCTTCTCTGAGCAAGTCAATTGAGGATACAATGCTTCTGCTTTGCTCTGGAAGTGGCACTTATATATCCTGGGCTTACTTGATTAGAATGTGAGGAAAGTTAAAATAAAATATAACAAAAAGTAAGAAGTGATTCCATTTTGTTATACATAACAGTATGTATTGGTGACAATGGAATTGTAAGCTGACTGTTACATTTGGCATTTATTTTTTTTTTAAGCTAGGCTGTAAGTCCAGTAGTAGCAAACGTTGTACTTTACATTGAAAAGCAAAGAATTTCCTTGGTTGGTAAATAAATTAAAAGCAGAAATACCAAAGGGAGGTTGCTAACAGTTTTATAATATAAGCAGCTAAGTATGCTACTGCAGTAGTTGTATTGAGAAACAAAAAGAGAAGTGAGTTATTTTTAAATGCTGATTTGTAGAGAGGGGTAGAGTTGCACTGGGAAGAAATGAATAAATGGGATAACAGAGGTGTGAATAGAAGAGAGCTGAAGAAGCAATGCAGAGTAGCATGGTCTTGAATGGTTCAAAAGCATAAAAAGGGGAGGGGGTGCTATAAAACAGCATGTAGAGACTGTATTAGCAGTCCCACTTTAATACAGTACTAAGTACTAAAAAATATAATTAGAAAGCAGAATTCAGTAATGTAGTATCTGTGGTTTGACATACACTGCTGTGGGATACCCAACAGGGAAAAGTAATGGGTAGGACAAGGAATATTTTAACGTATTTGTTAATTTGGTAGACATCAGTTTATGCTGAGTGTAATGGGGAGAAACATACAGCAGCACTTGCATGGCAATCAGACTCCAGTGTAATGATAGTGCATTATTCATAATCTCAGCCTATGCCCCACAGCAGGGTTGTGATAGTGAGGAAGAGTGCACTCAGACAGCAACTGCAGGACCTACTAGATAAAGCAGGACGACAATATGAATTGGTTTTGATAATGGGTGACCTGAATGCCCATATCGGGACATACTGCCTGGGTCCACATGGTTGGTGAATCAGGAATAAAGAAGAAGAGACCATTCTAGATTTCTCTCTAGCAAATGGCTTGATAGTAGCCAACACATGGTTCAGAAAGAGAGACAGTCACAAGATCACATACAAGAGTGGCGAACATGCAACTCCAATAGACTTTCTTTAAGTAAGGAAAGGCACTGTGGTTGAATCAATGATTGCAAAATCATCCCCATTGTAACAGTCAGTCCACAGCATAAACCACTGGTTGCCACAGTCAGCTGCAAGCAGTGGTCCTAGAAGGCTCAAGGAGAACACAGACCAGGCTGAAGACTTGGAGGGTGACTGGAGAGGAAATACAATGGTTCAAGGGAATGCAGAAGTTCAGGAAGTCATGAAAAGAAAGAAAGAGTGCAGGAAAAAGTTGGAGATAGAAAAGACTGACCAAGCTAGGAAGGAATACTAGTTGGCTAACAAAGAAGCTAACAAAGGAGTTGCAATAGCAAAGAATAGGGCATCAGAGGCACTCTACCAACTTCTGGAAAGTGACTCATTAGGAGGCATAAATAAACTATATCAGTTTGCAAGGCAAAGACAGAGAGATAAAGAAGAGAGTCAGATACCCTTCATAAGAGATACCAGCAACAACCAGCTCACCAGTCCACAGGACTTCAAAGGCAAATGGAAGGAGTATTTCCAGCACCTTCTGAATGAAGAAACCCCCACAGAAGCCATACTGCCCCAGAAACAGCTAACAATGAGATAAGAAGAGGAATCTACCCTAGAAGAACTAAGTCTAGCACTAAGAAAAAGTGAAGTCAGGAAAAGCACCAGGCTCAGAGGATGTCATAGCAGATATGATAAAAGTGCTGGGTGAGATTGGGGAGAAATTGCTTCTGAGGGTACTCATAGCATTGTGGAGAGAAAGGTGTTTTGCAGATGACTGGAGAATAAGCATACTCATGCCAGTGTACAAGAACAAAGGGGACATCACAACTGGGGGCAGTACAGAGGTATCAAACTCCTGTCACATTGCATGAAAGTTATGGAGATGATGACTGATAAACAGATAAGCAGAGTAGTAGAATGTAAGATGGGAGATGAGCAGTTTGGATTCAGCTCAGGATGCAGCACAAATGACCTGATGTTTGTAGTGAGACAGACAGTGGAGACGAAGCTAGAGAAGAAGAAAGAGCCCAACTGGGCATTGCTAGACCTGGAGAAAGCATATGAAAAGGTCCCAAGAAAGCTGATTTGGGCAGTACTGCAGTGGTTCAAAGTCCCAGAAACATTGGTAGAATTAGTGCAGGCTATGTATAAGGACCCAATGACTCAAGTTTGAACAGTGTTTGGCCTCACAGAGGGGTTCCCAGTGGCAGTGAGTGTACACCAGTACACCAGGGCTCAGCTCTGAGCCCACTGTTGTTCATACTGGTGATGCAGTGCATTAGCTGATAGATTGGAGGGAAAAGATCAACAAAGTTGCTGTATACAGATGATGTGGCATTACAGGCAGACTCTGAGAAAAAAACTCCTGCAAAGTATAGAGCAATGGAATGCAAAACTGAAGGCACATGGAATGAAACTAAGCACAGATAAGATAGTGGTAATGGCAACAAACTGGGGAAATCAGAAGAAGCTGAGAATTGAGATAGAAGGGAAGAAAGTGAAACAAGTAAATTGCTTCAAGTATCTGGGAGGGGTGGTTGAGGAGAAGGGAAGTCCGAATGAAGAGGTCAAAGCTGGAATCAGAGGGGATGCAGCCAACTGGAATAGAGTGTCAGGTGTAGTCTATGACAGAAGAATGCCAAAGAAGCTGAAAATTAAGGTGTACAAGAAGTGGTGCAACCAGTACTACTGTATGGTACAGAATCCTGGGCAGCAAAAGCAGACCAGAAGAAGAAGCTAGAGGTGATGGAAATGAAATGCCTGAGATGAGTGGTAGGATGTATTCTCTGGAAAAGATGAAGAAATAGAGACATAAGAGTAGAAGCCAAAGTAGCTCCAAGTGCAGAAAAGATCGAAGAGAACAGATTATAGTGTTTGGTTACATGTGCAAAAAAGCAGAAGACAATCTGGTGAGGAAGATTCCGGACAGTCAGGAAGAAAGTAAGAGGAAACGAGGAAATCTAGCAAAGAAGTGGATGAATTGTGTGAAAGAAGATCTGTAACAGTAAGGCATTTGTGTCGAAGAAGGCAGGATTGTAGCATTAAACCGAGAGAGATGATTCCCTGACCCCATCTAGAAAATGGGAAAAAAGGGAGCTGATGATGATGATGATACAGCAGCAATGGCTTGGTTGTCTGAGATGCAGTATTTTTTCTGTGCAGTACTGTATTGCTATGCCAGGCTATTTTCCTGAAATTTACTCCGTTGCCTGCTACAACAAAAGCCATGGTTCACAGAGAGCTTACAAAGCATCAAAGGGATCTCACTTTTGAAAGGTATCAGTCAGGAGAAGGGTAGAAAAAAAAAATCCTCAGCATTGGATATACCATGGAACACAGTGAAGGCAGTCATCAAAAAGTGGGGAAAATATGAGACAACAGTGATGTTGCAAAGAACTGGACATCCTTCCAAAATTGATGAAAAGACAAGATGAAAACTGGTCAGGGAGGCTGCCAAGTGACCTACAGCAACACTGAAGAAGCTGCAGGAATTTCTGGCAAATACTGTTTGTGTACTACATGTGACAACAATCTCCCGTATTCTCCATATGTCTGGACTATGAGGTAGGGTTGCAGGAAGGAAGCCTTTTCTTATACAGAAAAAAATCCAGGCCCAGCTAAAATTTTCGAAACAATACATTGTCTCCCAAATGCATGTGGGAAAATGTGTTATGGTCTGATGAGGCCAAGGCTGAACTTTTTGGCCACAATTCCAAAATGCACGTTTGGTACAAAAACAACACTTTGCATCACCAGACGAACACCATCCCCACGGTGAAGCATGGTGGTAGCAGTATCATGCCTTTGGGTTGCTTTTCTTCAGCTGGAACTGGAGCTTTAGTCAAGGTGGGGGGAATTATGAGCAGTTCCAAATACCAGTCACTTTTGGACCAAAACCTTCAGACATCTCGAAAGCTGAAGATGAAGAGGAATTTCACCTTTCAACATGACAATGACCCCAAGCATGCATCCAAATCAGCAAAATAATGGCTTCACCAGAAGAAAATTAAAGTTTTGAAATGGCCCAGCCAGAGCCCAGACCTAAATTCAATAGAAAATCTGTGGGGTGACCTGAAGAGAGCTGTGCACAAGACATATCCTTGCAATCTGAAAGGTTTGGAGTGCTTTTGCAAGGAAGAGTGGGCAAATATTGCCAAGTCAAGATGTGCTATGCTGATAGACTCCTACCCAAAAAGACTGAATGCTGTAATTAAATCAAAAGGTACTTCAACAAAGTATTAGTTTAAGGGTGTGCATACACAACAATGTATTAGTTTAAGGGTGTGCACACCTATGCAACCAGCATATTGTACTTTTTGTATTTTTTAATATTTTTCCCCTAACAGATTTGTTTGTTTTTCAATTGAATTGTACAGGTTGTAGGTCACATTAAAGGTGGGAAAAGTTTTGAAATGATTTATTGTGGTCTCATTTTTTATAACACAAAAACCTGGCATTTTAACATGGGTGTGTAAACTTTTTATATCCACTGTACATACCCTTGCTATAGATGTAATTTTTGCATCTTTTTAGATACAAACAGTAGGTTTATGCATCCAGATACCCATAGATGCCTAGACTTTAGTGTATATGCCAACTATAATTCATTTCATGTGGTATATCTTACCTATTGTGAGGTATGCTTGTCTTTTTATATTGGCAAGACTGATAGGAGGTTTAGTGATCAAATAAGGGAGCATGTTTACAAAATAAGGAATGCTATAAACACCAATGGATTTGCCAGACATGTTATGGAATATGGTCCTACACATGTATTTAGATTATGGTAGTAGAAACCATCCATTCCAGTGAACATTGCGGGGGGGATCAGGAATAGGACAGTAACAACTGAATTGAAATGGATCATCAGAATGCGAGCCACTAGAGGGAGAGGCCTGAATGATAAGATCTCCATCAAACCAGTATTACAGGCTAGGAACATTTCTAGATACATTTTACATCACTATCCACATACATATATATTTATTGTTAATTATATTTGCCATTTTATTGGTGCTTTGATGTTTAAATATGATGGATTTTTTTTGTCTGATGAAGCTGCTTATTTGGCTGGGAAAGCAGTTACAATAAATATGTTTTCATGTTGGTATTCTTTGCCGTGGTTTGGTTCTTCACTTGTTATTTTTTGGAAATTTAAGGTTTATAGTGTTAATTAATCTAGAAAATACAGTCAGACTTAACTCTATAATTTATTTACATTCCTGAAATTTTGTTTTGTTTAAAATATTACTATTTCTCAGATACAACCTGGGGTTTGGGGTCCAAATGGAGAGATACAATCAGCAAGGAAAGGAGAGCAGTAGTAGTGCATTGCTGGAATTGAATTCATCCTTAATTCTTCGTTGGTGCCTTCATGTGGTAGACCCGATTTTTACAAAGACTTATTAAAACAATACTGATACAGACTGTATTTTACATATCATGGAGAAAGATCGGTAAAAAAAAAAAAAGAAAACAGAAAACTGAGTGCACAGGTCCCATGATAAAAAAAATGTACAATTCTGATTTATGCACTGGTGCCAATATTGGACTAAAGGCAGTGTAGAATCCTCAGGACATGGAAATGTTCCTACCACAGAGTTAGGCCAGGCTCAAGGAGACGATGGTTATCTGTGGTAAAAAGTAAAAAGTGGTATTCTACAAAAGCTGCAAAAACAGGCAAACCAAGAATGAGTCATGGAGATGACAAAGTGGACTGTTGAAGATAAGGAAGAAATTATATATTGCTATTATTGCGCAAGAAGTCCAGAATTTCCAGACAAAGGATATTTAGCAAAAGTAAGAGAAAGAAAAATACTTGCACAATAAAAACCTGGCAAAAGCTACAAACAAAAATGTATATTCCCTAATACAACAGATCAACAAAAGCTTTATATTGATAAAGAACCTTCAGTTGCCTAGAAAAACAAGCACTCAAACTAGTGAGAAAATATAAAGAACACAAAACTGAGGCTTTTGAAAGGTATATGAAAAGCAATATGTGCATAGGAATGAAAAAGAGATCTGATGTGGTGCAATATGTATATGCAACTGAACATGCCAAACTAATGAACACAAAAAATGCAGCTCCAAAGATTTTTGAAGAGAAATACATGCAAAGGCACCCATATATGGAAAATTTCACACTACAAAATAAATAAGTAAATAAGTAAAATATTACAGAGGAAGACTGTAGAAAAGAAGATTAGTGAGGTAGAAGTTAAACAAATAGAAACTGAAGTAATCGGCAATCTTGAGAAGTGAAGGGTTTAGTTTGGACACTCCAACAAAAGCAGTGTTGCAATGTGGTAGAACAAAGAGTTTCCAGTTAAAGGGGCAAAAGGTGGAGCAGGATGCATCTGGAGCCTTATGTAGGAGACCCATAAGAAAGTCCAGTTAAAACTGTACAGCAAGGTCAGGAGCAAGAAATACTGGTGACCCTGACATGGGTAATAGTGTGGCATAATGGGCAAACAGGTCTAGATATAGAGGAGCAAAAGATGAAGCAGAATACATTGAAGACAGTGTGTCACAGGAATGTATTGTGCGACCTTCTTTATTACACTCAGAGGAAACAGAGAGCAAATAGCATGCTGTCAGTCCAGTAGATGGTGATCTAAATGAGGACTGGCTTGACTTAATAGAGACGGATCACTATATTAAGGTAGATAAAAGAAAGTAAATATGACCCATAATGTTAGAAGATGAGTCAATAATAATGTCAATTAAAAAAAATTCATACAATATAACAAAAATAAATAAGACTACACTTTTGCAGAGCTAAGCTAATAATGGATAAAGTGCTACCACAAAAATCTAGAGTAAAAAGGGAAAGAAACTGAACAGCAGAATGCCACCATGGAAACATAAATATAAAAAATATATATAAAGCAACTAAGACAAGAAGTATCACTGCTGGAAAAATACAAAGAATTGAACAGATCATGAAGAATTTTTTGAGAGAAAGTACAGTATCAAGACAAATCATAATTTCTGATGCAGCATTTCTAATAATAAATTAAAAATATCAACACAAGCAGGAAAACTTAGAAGGTATGCAGGTAAATATAAAGAAAAAGTAAAAAAATAAGGAATTTGACCCAATAGATTTTATAGAAAATTAGTATATAAAAGAAAAAGAAATGAGACACCACCAAAAAAAAAAAAACAAGATGCAGGTGCATTTTGGAGAAGTATTCTTTTGACGGTGGTGGTGCTGTGGTAGCGTTGTCACCTCACAGTTAGATGTTGCCCATTCGATTCTCAGTTAGATCGTCTTCTGTGTGGCGACATGCGTGAATGGGCATTCCTTCATTGAAGGTTGTGTGTTAGGCCCGGCAAGCCAGCACATAAAAATCTACTGCCAATCATTAGTGGACCGGAGTTCCGCTGTGGCGACCCCTCACTGGGAAAAGCTGAAAGATACAACATTCTTTTGAACTTAGCAAAGATGCTGAATCAATAGATGAATTAACAGTATGGAACAATGTTGTCATTTATATGAAATGTTATGAAGTAACAACTAGACAAACCAAAACAAAATTAAGATAAGCTCATAACTAGGTCCAGACAAACAACCTTACTTCTGGCTGAAGGTATTAACATATTTACACAAAGATTTATAGTGATAGTCAGTCATAGTCAGGCAGTATGCTGCGATGTAGCGGTTATTGGTAAAAGCGTCATTACACTTATGCACAAATAAACTTAACAGAAGGCATTAGTGATGAATAAGGAAAAGTAAAGGTGTTTTGAAAAACATGCCATGACATTATGACAAAAGTATAATGTATATAAAAGATATTCTGTTTTTGGAAATAGGGGATGGATATGGCTATGTGTAGTCACTCTAAAAACTGTTAAGGCAAGTGACTGACTGAGCAGTTTCCATTATTAATATTTAAAAAAAAAATAAAGGGATGTTATATGATTTATATAGGGTTTTCTTATATGGACATCCTGACAGTTTTGTTAAAGAATAGAAAAGAGGAGATAAGAAAGACTGAAAAAGGGGAGACACAGCAAGGAAGGTAAGACAGAAGGAAAGCATCAAGATGGTTGTGCGGGAGGAGGTGGGAGAAGAGAGGCAGATTTTTTTTTTTTTTTTTTTTTTTAGGTAAGAGGGTATTGGCGATAGTGTAGTGTACTGTCTCACCTTCAGTTCTGTGCAGGAGTGGGCATGGCTCCTGTTATTGGTGTGAAAAGTTGCATATGAAATGAGGCATGATTGACATGCCATTCATATTAGGCAGTGGCATCATGCATACAATTAATGTGGCGAATGTAACACAATTGTACTGTAAACATATCACTATCACTACCAGTACACTACACTATCACCGCCACTAAGTACCCTTGGGGCTTCACAGTTTTGGATCCATGGTTATAAATCAGGAAACTCATAATGGATCTTAGTTTAGGTTTATAATACTTCTCGCAGCCCTAACTTCTGCAGACTACGTAAAGCTTAATCTTTACATTGGGGTTGTGTTACATTTATAATCATAACTAATCATGTTTTGATCTAACACACCTAGATTGAAATCTCTCTCATTCTGTTTTAAGCCATCAAATGGTTCATGTCGACTGTATAGCTTCAATGTAGCTCTTCTAGTTAAAGGAAGTCTGCATTTAATATGTTTTCTGTAGAAGCAGTTTTAACTGCTGACTTAAGCTTTTCATTTCATGGGTGCAAGTGAGATGTGCTCTTCTTTTGACATTGTTTTAACATTATTTATCAATGGTCGTAGGACCTGGATAAATAGATTATAGGTGTGGGTGGGTGTCGGGGTGCTGTCACACAGGATTTCAAAAGGAACACTGTCACTGTGGCGAGAAGTCTGAATTTGGCACCGATTATGGAAAACTTTATTATATTGGATAAAAATACAGGTGCCAGTGTGCATAATGCATCTAAACAGAATAAATATTTATTCACGCCGGATGAATATTGAATACTTCCAACTGACGTACAACAACAGGGCAGGGTTTTGGGTGGTGCTTGCTACTGCGCATCTCGTGAGCCAGTACACTACACTATTGCCAGGGTATTTTTTTGGAAAATAGGTAAGAATGTGTAGGTAAAAGGATAAAGGAAGAAGGGCTGAAGTGTCTACAGGAGTACCACCCTACAGAGCGTCAAACATTTCCATTACTTGAAGGTAGGGCAATGGAAGATCCTGTTGTAGGGGCCTGTGGTGGTGTAGTGGTCAACATCAGTTGGGACAGCCTGTCTTCAACACACTGAAATGAAGCCTCAACTGGCTGAATCTGTTAATCAACTACCTCTTCCAGCATGTCCTCAACCAAAGTTCCCATGCCACATGCAGTGAGGCTTGCCAGGCTGCTATGTGTTGGGGTGGCTGAATGACTGGTGCCACTGCCACAACCCTGCAAGGATGTACCCAGAAAAGCAGAGGGTGAAGTAAAAGAGAATGTATGAGAAGTGCTTATGTATACATGTGCTTATAACTGTGCAGGAAGTGCTTATGCAGACTTTGGAATGAAATGTTATGGCGAGCGCTTATTTACACTTTGTAATGAAATGTTATGAGATGTGCCTATGTACACTTTGGGATGAAGTGTTATGGGAAGTGTTTATTCTTTCTTGGCAGGACAGCATTTGCTACCATCTAATGAAGGGGTTTACATGCTGCAGTCTACTACACAAACTCAATGCTCATATCTGTGCCTGATATGTTTTTTTTTTTTTTTTTTTTTTTTTTGCAATATTACAATACAGGCACCCTTTGTAAATATTTGCACATGATCAAATCACTTAAAGGCCGAAATACTGCACTTATATACTGACATATATCAGTCTTGTTTGTAGTAATGTACTGAATACAATCTATTCCTTCATTGACTGCAATTTATCAATAATTTACTTAAACATGATAAAATTAGTTAAATATAGAAATGCTGCAATTATATACTGACATTTTTCACTCTTGCTTACAGTAATGTACTGAATGTACTCTAGTGTTTCAGTTACAATTCTACATGAATTCTTCTTAAATCCATTTAATGCATAAAGCTATTTATTACTTTATTCAGGCTTACTGGCAGACTTGATGAGTCTTGTTTCCTCAGTTAACAACTATTTAGTGGCATCTTTAGCTGTAGTGCTGTATGGCTTGTTTCCTACATAAGTATTGTTGATCTCTGTCCGCATTTGATTTTGGATTGGAGTTACTTGTTTAAGGTTCAGTTACTTCAATTCTTTTTTTTTTTCATCTTGGTGGCTTTTGAGTTGCCTGTCCCATCATAGATCTGACTTTGGACACTTCACATAGTCTCATCTCATCAGCTCATTCTAGGGAGCACTGAGAGACCAACTGAGAAGCCCTGCTGCCCCACAGTCTCTTAAACTTGAATTATATTCTGTTTTCTACCTTCCCACTTACTTGTACTTTATTCAGCTACTTTTACTATATTTTTGCTTATTCCTACTTTATTTAGCATTTAGCTACATATTTTAAAGTGTTCAGTTGTATTTAATCTGCTGCATTTATTAGTACTTTGAAGCCTGATTACATTGTAATTGGTGTTCAAAGCCTCTTAGTTGTGATTTTAGCAGTTGGGCTCCAGACTAGTTATCTTACATTAGAAAGGTCTGTGGTCTACAGTAATGTGGCAGGAGACATTGCTTACACCCTTCTGAGTTGGAAATTGCTGGTTGAAGGCTTATTGTATCTGCTATTTTAAAAGTGTCATTGTTCTGGTTTAAACTCTTGGGCTCCAAACCAGTTATTTTATATTAAAATTTGTGGTCTACACTCTTGTGGCAGGAGAGTATATACTACACTCTTCTGAGCTGGGAATTGCTGGTGTAAGTCTTACTGTATCGTTATTTGATTGGCTAGAGGGTTAGCTTGTTTAAAATTTGAATCTCTGTGCCTGAATTATTTGGCAACATTTGGTGACCATGGTACTTGAAAAGAAGGGTGCTGCTGGTTAGTACTAAACTGTACAATATCTAAGACTTATGTTACCATATCCACTGTTTCAGTACTTTTTATGCTGCATTAAGTATTTCTGTGTGGAATATCTGCACCTTTTGACCTTTTTTACAGTCTTTAGTTAGAACTGCTTTGGTTCCACTTTAGTGAGAGCAGAGAGGACCAGAGTTATTTTCTGGCCCCAGGCTGTCTAAAGGAAATAGGAATGTGCTGTTTTGATTGGCCACAGGACATTGTTTGTGTTTTTTTATCAAATGTTCATTGCTATTTAAGTGTAACATTCGAGCTTCAAGGCATTCAGCAACCATGCTTCTTGAGAAGAACAGTGTTGCTGATGTCTTCTAAACTCTACAAAAGCTAAGACTTACATTACTTTTAAAATTTATAGCACAAACACTGATGAAAGCTGTTTGCTAAACAAAACAGTTACACAGTGAAAACAGACAACATAAGCAACAGTAAACTTCTCTTCCCTTGAAACTCAATATTCCTTAAAAATGTACAGAAACTCAAACCTCCTTGAAAATGCACAGAAGCTCAACAGCCTTTGAAAATGCACTGAAGCTCAACATTCTTTGAAAATGCACTGGAACTCACCAGTCCTTGAAATGTTTGGCAGTTGGTGTAGAGGATTTAGGCTCTAGGTTCCTGTAATGAAGGTACATGGTTTGGGACTAAATGTGTTAATCAACCAGCCATCCCTAACTGGGACATTTAATAAACACACACACACACACACACACACACACACACACACACACACACACACACACACACACACACACACACACACACCACTGTTCCTTCATGAATGCTGCATTTGCTTGGAACAGCAACAGCATAAATTCAAGAATCGTGTGCCCCATTTCAGTTTAAATGTGGGTGTGTTCTACTGCAGACACTGATATTGATGCACTCTGCATGTGTCCCATAAAGAAGAAATGTACGTTTTTGAGGCAGACCCCCAGATAGTGGGACCCCTCACTGGTTATTGGATCCCCAAGCCAATGAGCCCTAGGTGGCTGCCTAAGTCACCTTGTGCTGGATCTGGCTCTGATAGATGATGACACCTTGTAGCATAATTTTCCCTTGTAATCTGTGTAGATGCCAATCGCTCACAGTATAAGTTTCCCTTAAATACCCTTACTCTCTAGACAAACGTTTGTCTAGACAGATTTTTTAACTAATAGAGCATCTAGTTTGCACATAGCTAAGTGTTGCTCATCAGTTTCCTTGTGTTATTGACCTGTTCAATATTTAAATTTCCCTCACTCCTCCACAGTAGATGAGCAGTCATGGATGTGCACTAGCCAACTCTTAATATGGGCAGTCTGGTTGAGATGAATATTCTGAGGCACAGTAGCCATTGCCTTTAAAACTTGAGGCAAACCTCTCTCATACAACCAAAACTAATCCTATAGAGGCTGTAAGTGGCACTTGCATCGCACCTACTGCACAGACTAAAGACCCTACACATAAAAATACTTATGCCGAGGCATTTACAGGTAACCTTCAAAAAACACTAAGACCTCCTACACAGCACAGTAAAAAAAGGGTTCTCAGCCATCATGTAAACTCTCTGTTAAACCACCACCCACAGCTACACATAACAACACTGTTGCCAATTCCTCTACTGCTAAGCCCTTAAGACAAATCAGCACACAACCAAATTTCCTGATCATTGGTGATTCTATAGTGATTCACACAGATGTCCCCCTCACCAGACCAAGAAAGAAGAGAGTTATGGTTAGCTGCCTTTCCTGAGTTAGGATCCACAAAGGCACTCAGGTTATGAAACCACAGGTACCAGTATGACTCTGTCATACTCCACGTGAGTGTTAATGACCCAAGAAGTACCTTCCTTGATTATATGAAGAGAGACATGACTGAGCTCACTGATTATGGGTCTCAAGCAGATATCAGCCTAGCACTGAGCAGCATACTACCTTCTCCAAGGATTATACCATGTTACCAACAGAAATTTATTGATTTTTAGCAACTGGCTTAGCTTCTGGTGTCAATCCAAAATGGTACAATATTTGATAGACTGGGGAGACATGGTTGACAGAGCTACTTTGCCAGCAATTATCTTCACTTATCCTCTCTAGGCTTTCATGTATTGGCAAAAACGTTTTCCACCCACATAGTGTCATATTTAGACAATGGCAAACTGATAAACCTCCTGACTTAACTGAACCTGTGAAGGAATATAGGTTCATAGGTTGGTACTAGGCTATCAGCCCTAGGGCCTATACAAGCCTAGCCATAACAATTCCCTGGGTATTTCTTCCAACAGTATTTACTTCCCTGGATCCCTGACTAGCAGGGTGACTGATGTGATCCCCAGGGTGAATTTCTTATCTCCCATCCAATTATCAAGGTTCCTTTAGAAGAGGGCCCAAGAAGCACTCTGCTTGACATGTATGGGCAGTGCTCAGTGCTAGAAGGCTTAATAAGAAAGTCCACTGCCTGAAAGCCAACTTCTCCCTGGAGAGTGTAGACATCTGTGTAACAGAGACATTGTTTAAAGTTATGGAGACTACCCCTGCAGTGCAAGATCATAATGTCTTTCACACCTTTAAACCAGCTACCACAGAGAAGGGGAACTGAAGGTGGAGGTGCCTCAGTCTACATTAAAAATAACCTCACATCCAGAGTAGTTAAAGTGCATGACCCACTGGAACTCATACATGTGCAACTCACCATAAACACAGTCTTGTACTATATCTTTGCAATGTTTAGGTTCCCTTTCATGTCCTAATACCTATCTCAATGTACAAGAGCCCTTCACCATTCAACCCAATATGATCTTCAATGTGGATCACAACTTCCTCTCTATAGAATGGTAATCCTACACTTCTTGTCATGTACAAGCCCAGCTATTCTGAAACTTCTTCAGCACCAACATCCTGGAACAGTTAGTCCATTCTCATGCTAGGGGTGCAAACATCTTTTTCCTTGTATTCACAAATATGATGGAATTATGTTCTTCACCCATTGTAATGTTCTTGCTTGTCAGATCTGACCATAAGGCAGTATTTCTTGAAATAAAAATTAAATCTGGGGACCTGGCAAATCCAAAACCTTTAGGAACTATTCCAAAACTAACCTCTATCTACTAAGCAGCATATTGGGTAAATTCCAAGCATCCCCAAACCCAGTAAACATCATAGCATATGCTGAGCGATTTACACATTCCCTATACAGCCATACTGATAGCTGTATAGAGCGAGGTGCACCCACTCATATTAAGAATAAGACAAACTCAAAGGACATGCCACCCTGGTGGAATCACAATATCAATTGTTATACAACAAAAGAAAAATTTATCTTGTCCAAGCATAAGGAGAAAAAAGCCCAACATACTAAAAAATCCCTAACAAATTTAAAAAGGCAGCTAAGAGCATTAATTAATACTTCAAAGGCTAAATCTAAAGAAAAAAAATAGTGTCTCAGCAAAGGACAACCACAAAGCTTTCTGCAGCATGTCTGCAACTTATTGTAAATGGGATCACCTGCAGTGAACCGAAGGATACCACTAATCTTTTAACTGACAGGTTCAGTTCAAATTTCTCCCATCACCCCCCCAACAGTCCAAATATAATTCCACATACCACAATCCCCCTGTAGATCAGAGTGCACATGCCGTGTACTGTGACTTTAAGAAGCATGTCAATGACTGAGTGTGCATGTATAAATGCCAGGTATGTGCCATTTTGAGAGTGCAGCCAGTGAGTAAGCATGTATGATTGCAGCAGTTAGTCTGTAAATAAGTTACTTAAGTTAAAGTCAGTAAACTTCTTTCATAATGTGTTTGTATAAAATAAAGCTGCTTGAACAGAACCCATGAAGACTCTTCTATTGTGTCCAATGTAGGAGAGTGACATGGTGTCAGAACCTGGATTTCGGAGAATAATATTCGGAGCCATGAGGTGCGGAGATGACAGTGAAGGTAAACTAAGACAAATGAGCACAAAAAAAGAACCAGAAAAGAATCAAAGGTAATGAGAATACGAACAAATGTCTTATGTTCATAAAAGGAAAAAAGGGGCATTACAAGGGCAAAAAATGCTTTATTAAACAAGCGGGAGGCATAAAAGTCTTATTAACTCAGGGAAATGTTTAAAATAAAGGTGTTTGAAGAAATGATTAACAGAAAAGTAAAACGAGCATATTTAAAGGCAAAACAAGTATGTTTAAAGTAAAATGGGCATGTTTAGAGTAAAGCAAGCAGAAGAAAAGTACAATGGGCATGAAAAAAGATTAAACGAGCAAAACAAATATAATAAGGGCAAAAAGGGCACATTAAGCATAAATAAAGCAAGGCAACTGCATGTCTTGAAAAGTACTGTGTTTTGGCAAAACTTTGACTTTGTATTGTATAAAGAGCATGACTAGAGTTATTTGAAGTACTCCATAGTGTGTAAAAGTGCTTACAGTGTGTGCTAATTACTGTGTATGTATTTTGAAGAGTTATTTGTGTGCAAAGTGCAACTATTTTGTGAAGTGCAGTCAAAGTATAGCCATTTCAAAAAGTTTCTTGTGCTGGGTGTGTCTGTTCACAAAGTGCTGCCATTACAGAGTGTTCCTTGCACTGTAAAGAACTACCTAGAAAGGTACCGCCAACTGAGGAAGTTTCAGTGTGCTGAGTACAGTTTATTTGCAAAGTGCCATTACTTCGAAATGTTATTGACTCTGAGCTTCTCCTGCCTAGTTCATTTGCATCATACAGTTATTTGAAGTGTTTCTTAAAATGATGATACATTACTTTTGCAATACAATAATTTCAGGAGTATTATGGTGCTCTAGAAATTTATTTCATAAAGTCTAGTTACACAGAGGCCGGGATTCAGTAATCCTCCATGTAAGACTAAATAAGTCTTACACGGAAACTGCAGTCTAAGAGTATGACGTCAGCGCATCATGCATATTCATGAGGGCATGCTGACTCAACTCTAAGGCTAACACGGAGTGTGCACGAGTGCAGGGAGTGTGTCAGACTGCCGAGCAGTCCAAATATCCATGCCCCTGCAAGTGCCTAAACTGCAAATGTCACCAGACATGAGCGAGTCCGCTCAAATGTGTATATCCCCAACACTACACTCCCCCACATTCTAAACCCCTGTACAAATATAATAAAATGTAAAACTTTGTTTTGTTTTATTACTCCCGATATAGCTGCCCGTATTTGCACGTGTGTGCGCAGGTTTGCCCGTTGCTTAGCTACAGTTAGCAGTTTAGCCATCGAAGAGGATAATAAACTACTTATATGCAAATTAAGCCAAATAGTAATAGTGTAGTGGTAGAGCCTTCACACAAAGAGGAGGTATTCCCAGTTCGAGTCCCACCACTCCCCTTCCCATTTTCTGTAGGAAATCTGTGCATAAAAATAATTCCTGACATATACCTTTTAAATTTTAGTAAAATGCATTGAAATGGCCTATGTAGTAGTGAACGATATTATATATATATATATATATATATATATATATATATATATATATATATATGTATATATATAAGAAGGTGAAATGGTCATGCATACTGATGAATGCATAAGTAATGTATCTTAAGCAATGTGAAGCACTGCTAAGCAAAGTTTACTAGCATTAAGCACAGTTAAGTGTAATTGCTCATAGCTTAGCACTGCTTTAACTAGCGCAATGGCTTTGTGTGGAGCTGCGCGTCGCGCCAACTAGCGCAAACAAAAATGTTTGCGCAAAGCTGTGCACCACGCTAAGTAGCACAACGTCGGGCAACGTCGGGCAATGTAGAGCAACGTAGAGCAACGTCAAGCAACGATGGGCAAAGTTGAGCAAAGTCGGCTAAACACAGCCACACCTCCTAGCCGGTATGGCCAGTAGTAAAATAAAAAGCAATGACAGGCCTCGAACCCGGGATACTGTGCACCATAATCACAGTACTAAACCACTAAGCCATGACAGCTTTTCATATGGATGCACTTCCAACACACTCATACATATCAATGGAAGTTTACCCATTGCTAAGCAGGTTTGCTTTTTGCTGAGATTTTTCAAAACCGGCCAATCACAAATAAGTGTGGGAAATGAGGCATATTTAAGCTCCATAGGTGGGAATAATTGCCATAACTGGTTGTAGCTCCCATCTGCAGTCAGCATGGCTGGTGTTGGAGAGCGCACTTGTTTTCAAGCGCAACGGTGGGGCATTAAGGAGTCAAAAGTAATGGTTTGGCTCCTCATCCATCATCATGATGCAAGACTCCTGCAGGACCAGTTTTAAGGCAGTGAGCACAAAGCGGAAGCCTGGAACTGTCTAGCACATGATCTCACCAGTGCCACAGCATCCCTCGGACTGGTGAGCAGGTCAGACACCACTACTCAGACCTGAAGAGACACAAGGAGGACCGACTGAACCAGTGGATACAGGAGGCCCGTGAAATGTAAAATGCCCCACTACTGAGTATGCAGCCATGGAATGAAGTATGTAAGAATTGCTATTGAAGTCTATATTATGGATAAGTATGTCTCAATATCCCTTCG
This sequence comes from Protopterus annectens, assembly GCF_019279795.1. NCBI lineage: Eukaryota > Metazoa > Chordata > Ceratodontiformes > Protopteridae > Protopterus > Protopterus annectens. The sequence goes on from NC_056725.1 coordinate 1,077,073,423, forward strand.
TTTACTGCACAGCTGCAGGTGTCAGTGCTGTGAATCAGCAAGCTTATGCAGATAGGCTGCTAAGGCTGCACCATCAGGCAGGTTAGTAATTATTGTGCATGTTTTGTTATATAAAAGAAGTGAGAGAGCCTGAAAAAGAGTGTTGTAACCCATTAATAAAGGTATAATAAGTCTTGAATAACTTCTCTGCATGTACTGTTATATAAAATAAGTGAGACAGCATGAAAAGGTGTTGTAACCCATTAATAAAGGTATAATACATCTTGAATAAAAGTCCTCTGCATGCACTGATATATCAAATAAATGAGACAGCCACTAGAAAAGTGTGTAATGTAATTAATAAAGGTATAATTCCTGAAGTGTGTCCATGTCACTTTCTTCGATATGTTGTTGTACCCTTGCATTATAGAAATAGTACTGTTGTATTAAGCGCAGTCAACCCACACATGGGTAGTCCCATATAAAGTGGATGAAGGGACTGCCAGTAGCTGTTAACCATATATACAGTCCTCAACTGTCGGGTCATGGCCGGCATGTACAGGTTAATCTGGCACATGAGTAGCTTGTTATTGTGTTCCCTAGAAATGTCAGTGTGCTGCTAGAAATGTAGGGTTCTGTTAAAATATACCTGATAATGTCACCTGAACACATCCAGATATGTAGATATATAAATATAAATGAAATATATAAATACGTAGCAGTAACATCTGCATCCTGGACAGTTTGTATGTCAGATACAGGTCAGGTATATAAAGAACTAGCAAAACCCATTTCACAATTTAACGGGCATTGCCTAGTGTAATAATACATGTAGGGGATATATAACTCCAGTCAATAGGAATGTAGTGTAAACTATAAGTATATATGTTGTTAATGGAGGTATCTTTTTACACCCTACTGTATGTGCATAAACAATGCAATTCCACACCTCAATGGGTATGTCTAATCTCATAACATTTGTTGGGACATATGTCATATTGGTTTATAAATATCTGCATTTACTTTGATGCATGTGCCCTGTTCACATACCACAATATTGGTGGCCTGTTGCCACCAATCAATCCTGCATGCTGTTGGAATGTCCACTGTTGTTCTATATATGCATGTGTTATGCTTGCTGTTCAACTGTTGGAACTCTGGTGTGTTGGGTTAATGGGAATACTACTGCATGCTGTTACAACTAATTTGGAATGCTGTTGGCTATTACTAACCCATATTGTCATTACATCCTCCTAAACATAGAACGTATGAGAAGGCCGGTCCCAGCGGAACCACCTGTCCCACCTCAGCTGGTGATGGCACCTGGCACCAGCAGGAACGGTGCCCAGCCCGGGACCTCCTCCTCCATTGGCCCTGTGCCACCTTTGGGTGGAAGTGCTGCAGGGGATGGGGATCATCCCCCCCCGTGCAACCATGGCCGGAGGAGGGCCACCTATCACCCTCCGATCGGTCCGGGATGTGGTGTATAGGGAGATTGAGCGTTCAGTCACTGATCCTCTATGCCAGCTCAAGGCAAGAGTGGTGCAACTCATGGAAGAGCCTGTCCCTCCTACACAGCCCCCAGCACAACCACCCTATGGGCTGTGAAGGTGCAGTGTTGACTGCCCATGTGTGGGGATCTCAGTTCCACTGTTGCCATCTGTGGGCTCATGGGCTTGTGAATTCCAAACATCCTTCCCCGTCAATGGTGTTCACCCACCCCATGTGTCATATTCCACCCCTGTATGCATCTTGTTTGTCTTGTCTGTTTACCTCCCCAACCTACCTCCCCAAATATACCTACTTCCCCTACCCCACATTCCACTCTTACCTGAAAAAAAATGGGCAATCTGCTCCCACAAACAAATTATGCCCCATACATAGCTGCCCATTTTGCACACATGTCCACTAGACACATAAACTGAAATTTAATTGGCAGTACAACATACTTCATTGCCCTCACCCCTCTCTCAGGGTTGGAAGGTTTCAAATCTCCCTCAAGATTTCTAGTATATGCACAGCTGTTGCTGTTAAAGAAATGGGCAGCTATGGGCCTTCCCTACACCCATCCTGCACATCCCTAGCTGTTTTCCCTACTGTCTTTCCCTCTTTGTGCCCCTTTTTCACCACTGTCCTATCTCCCCATTTTCTTTTCTTTCAAAGAAATGAGCGCTGTGGTTAGCGGGAGTAAGCACTTTTAAGCAGTAGTTAGCGGGTTTGCGTGAGTGTGCGCTTGTGTACGCTTAGCTAAGTATTGCTAAGCTTCGTGCAAACCTGCGCAAACCCGCTTACAACTGCTTAAAAGTGCCTTAGTCACCCTGCATGTGAGGGCCCTTGTTCTGCTCAGCAGCAAAGTAAAACACCACTGTCAGTCTCACACCCAGGACCTTGTACACACTAGACTGCATGAAGTACCACTAAGCCACAGTAGACATACAGCAGATTGTTGCTGAAATATATATATATCATGCATCAGAATGAGTGAATGTAAAGGAAAGATAGGAATGCCATAACACTGTTCTGTGGAACTTTACCAGCAGTTGTTGTGGAATTGCATTACATGACTGTGATAACAGCAACAGAAAAAAAAAAGATATAAAAGAAACTATATTGAAAAAAAATAATATATTGAAAAAAAGATATAAAAATATATTGAAAAATAAAAAATATATTTAAAAAAAATAAGATATAAAAAAAAATTACAAAACACATGGAACTGACAAATACAAACACATACAAAGGAAAGGTATGTAACAAATATGTATTTACTGGCATGTAGTAGATGTTTTTGAAGAGTACTCTACATAGTTTGAATCATCCATATGTGGCAGCAGTACGTATCTATGCACAGATGCCTGCATAACTACTGCCATGGAGAAATCAGTGTGTAGCTGTGTGCAGTGTGATATGACAGTGACATATGTAGTTCAGCATTAAATGTCAAACATCTGATCCATGTTATCTGTGTTCTGTACAGTAGTGTGTACAATGTCTGTTTGGGGGAGTAGTGCATACAGTTATATAAACATGGATGAGACAGAGTAACAAATGCATGATAGTCATATTAACTTGTAGCTTAGCATTGGCAACAGCTGTACCAGGCTAGTATGCTAATCTAGCATTTGCAGCTTTATATACACCCTCTAATATTACTGTGTGCTCACATGTGACACCTGTTCATGTTACAGCAAGGCCCAACAGGTCAGCCGTGAGGTACATGGACTTACAACAGTGTGGTCCTTGTGTGTGTATGGCACACACATATGGAAAGATCTGTCTGTGTCAATTATATTAGCATCTGTACATGTGCATAGAGCAAGGGACATACTGCAACTGTTTGTGAAAGGTGGACATATATATGTTGTTGAAGGTTGTTATGTGCATATTTCTATATAGGTTGTAGTGTGTGGCAAACAAGACAGAATACACTGCTGGTATATGACATGTGGTGGTTAAATGCTGTGAGTATGATTCGTCAGGTTTGCAGTGTTGCAGCCAGTGAGGCCTGCTAAAGCTACATGGGCTGAGAACATCTTCAATGCATTCCGCACAACACTGTGCAATATTATGACATAACTGTATATCTCACAACCTTCGCATAATTGATATTCCCACCATGAAAGGTGGACTGTATATGTGCCTATATGCATATCTATACGTACACCAATGGAGAGACAGGGTCATATTTACTGCAACAGATGCCTGGTGACAAAGCAATGGACTCTTGCTCAATGTCGCCACTGCACTGGCATCCCTTCTTGCAAAAACTCTGTACCCATTAACTACCACATAGGTGGTAGTCTACTTAACACCGAAGGTGTGATAAGAAACCATGGGACACAGGTGGACAGTAGTCTCCTCTTTGATAATCACAGTGCCACACTAGACATGTAATCTGTCTACGTGGCACACGTCATCACAAAAGGTGTGTCATCCAGGGAAATATAGGTCAGTGTTCCCCTCTACTCAACACACATAAAACCCATTATAGAGTACAATGCCCCATGTGGTATGTACCTCACACGACATCTACAGCAACTGGAAAGGACACAGACATACCTCACAAAGAGTAATACCAGCCTCAAACAGATGCCCTATGCAGACAGTCTCACAAAACCACAGCTAGACTGGGCCGCATACCACCTACCCAGAGGTAACCTCTGCCTAACATACAAAGCTATGTCAAACCCAGAGCTGTTGGACATGCTCAAAGTAAACAGATCACAATCCCTATGAGCTACACGCTCTAGGGACCTAAACCTTGTGACCTCAATAAACAGCACATGCTGGAGGGATAGATTCCTATCTCAGAGACATCCCATACTCTGAAACAAACCACCTATCAAGAGCAAACAAAGCTCCTAATTAGCAATTGTCATAAATAATCCTGATGATTGTATGGGAGATAGGAAATACACCCTGGGAATCACCTCTGTGGCTCTGCTTGACAGAGCCACGTGAAATGAAATTACCTGTGTGTCAAAGGCCAGGGTAGCGTATGGCTAGACATCTATAGGCCCTAGGGCCAATAGCCTTTTACCTACCTATGAACCAATACACACCCACATGTACTTGTTGCAATAATTGCTATGTGAGGTTGATTGAGTTTGATGGTGAATGTGTTGGTGAATGTGTCAGAGTTCTGTATATGTGTGATAGCTTAGTGGGAATCTGTCATGGTATTATGTGTCCTAGCTGTGATCCCAGCAAAAGATGTGTATGCTATTTCTAGGCAGAAAAAGCAGTATGCCATATGGTCTGACATAGTCCCTTGGTGTCAACTGAGGTATCCCAATGTAGGCTACAGCAGTACATGTATGCTTATTGAGTGTTACTGCTGGTGAATCCAACTCCTGTATGAACTGTAGTACTACCTGAAGCTGTATGCCTAAACAGCACAGTATGGTGTATGTCCACATTTCTTGGAACCACTGTTTTGTGTGTTCCCTGTAGTCCTCACAGGTTACATACCTCAGGCATAAGGTTTTGTAATTACTGACACACAGTACTGTATGGTATACAGGTAAAGGTCATCTGGGTTGCCATACCTTTGTGTCTGGTATGTTTGTCTGATGTGTGTGTGGGTATGCCTGTACCATGGCCTCGGTCATATGTGTGTTACAGGATATAAGTGCATATCTAGCAACATGTATAGTCTAGTACAGCTGTATGCCACCTATATTAATGAATGTGCACATATGTTAGGCAGGGGTTTGCCATCAATGGCTAGTGTGGTATACTGGTAATACTGTAACTGGACTTTACAATCATTGCAATGGATTACATGTTTCTTTATGCATTAGCTTGATATATACCTCCTGTGGCTAGGTGGTGCATTGTGTTGCATACAGTGTGCCATGTACTGTTGTATAGGCTTACATAATGGTTTATCTTTGTTGCTGTGCAAAGCATGGTTTGATATATAGAGTGTGCCAGGCACTGTCAGGCAGTTGTGAGTTGAGCACAGATATGTGGTATTGAAAGTGTGTATCGTCTACAGCCAATAGGTTGCTATATATGGCAGTTAATTGATATCTGTACTTTAGAATGTTAGGTGTGCCACATGACTTGCTCACACATATTGTTTCATTGTCTTCCAGGTTCATGGCCCACCATCGTAATCCCTCATATAGTCCAGCAGAGGAGGAGCAGATTACAACCAGCTTGGTTCAGCACTATGCCCTGCTGTTCTCAAGAACCAGCCAGGACCAGCATGAGTGGACTGCACTGTGGCAAGATCTTGTCCGTAGGGTAAATGACATAGGCATGCATAACCGGACATATGAGCAGGTACGCCATCATTGCAGTGATTTAATTAGACATCTAGCAGCGTGCGTCTGATATCCATAGACAACAGCTTGCCACAGGTGGTGGGGTAGCCATCCACCCCCCCTCACCAGAGTGGAAGAGCTGCTCCTGAGCCAGGTGGCTTCTGGCCAACAACAACAACAACAACTAACATGTATCATCATGGAGGCTGGATCCACCCAGCAAGTTGACACGGAGTGTGCAGGTAACATGGCATAGCTGTAGACTACTGTTACCTCTATTGGTAGATCATGCTTATGTGAGATGTGTACTGTGTAGTTAGAAGATGTGGTGCCTAGTGTTGTGCAATACTACTAATAATTAGGAATATAATCTATAGGCCTGTGACTGTCAGCCGTTGTACTACTGTAAGTTTGCAAACACACAGTAGCAATTCCACAGTTGTTGTCACTGACAAACTGTCTCATATCCTTGTAGGTCCCTCTGGTGTGACAGCAAGGCAGCAGACCCATGCTGGTGAGTGTGTTCTACATTTAATATTGCTAATTAAATGTGCATGTCATAGGTGAGGTGTAGGCCATGTACACGTAACACACCTGCGCATAATGCATGCTGTGCATGTTTGCTGTGAGACTATGCATATCTCAGTAACGTGAGTAGCTGCCTCAAACACATGCAATACACAGAGCATCCCACACAATTGTGGCAACACTGTAGTGGACATTGGATAGGCAGAGTTGATACACATGCACACAACATATACAACTGTGTCATACGCAGTACACTTTAACATGCTACACATGGTGTATTCAGACACCCGCTGTAAGGTCAACTCCAGTATCCCAAATGTCATCCACATAGCACACATAATATACTTGGGGGGGGGTAGAGGCCTCTCATGTGGCTGTGCAACACTCTTCAACACATAACACATTCATGTTAGGCAATGCCCCCTATTGGGCACCTTACAAACCCATGTAACAACTGGCTGTGAAATGGTGAATGTAGCCATGGTACTGCAGTTCAGGTACAGCATGCTATGTGCCGGTCTGGCACACATTAGTAGCCTTGCGTGACCACATGATGCTGCATGATGATGGCTCATGGTACTACACCCCATCCAGTTACAGGGACCACAGTACTACACATAGCATTAATTGCTATGCACCTCAATGTTGTTTGTGTGCAAACATATGCACCTATACACAATATGCATAGCAATCACCATTTGTACAAAGTGACACACATATGTCTTGTAATGCTATTGAGTCTATAGGTCACATGAAACACATTGTGTATGTGTGATGTTTAATGTTGCAGTTGTGTTGTAGTATGCCATGTCATGGCTGGCACTGGCATGTCCACAATATGTCCTACACGCACTATAACCACTGTACAATGGCTATGTTGAGCAATGGTATTCCATCAGGAATACATGCACCACTCATCCTGTGTGTATACAAAGCATGCATGTGCTAAACCTGTGTCCACAATTATCTGCTAAAGACACAGACGCTCTAATCAGAAATGGATATCTATCTGACACACAGATACACATCCAGCCATGGTATGCATACCTGTGAGTGATGGTGTACAGGACATTGCAGAGCTTTTAATACTTGCACAACAATGTTGTGTCTATGTACACATTGCGTTCCAGGGTGAGGCCAATCACTGAACAACAACACACATGCATCAAAGCCATGTAGACTGTTATTAGCAAGGGCTGTCTACACTCGCACTGCATGCTGTTGAGCAACACACATCCTGCATGCTGACACATGTGATATAACTGTTTGGCTTGTGATACTGTACCCCACCATCACCCACTATTGAGTATGTTCTGGATTACTGGTGGTGTGTGTGTGTGTGTGTCTGTTTTAGTGAGGAGTGTATTTGTGTGCATGTGTGCATGTGTTCATGTGTTCATGTGTGCATGTGTGCATGTGTGCATGCGTTCATGTGTTCATGTGTTCATGTGTTCATGTGTGCATGTGTGCATGTGTTCATGTGTGCATGTGTTCATGTGTTCATGTGTGCATGTGTGCATGTGTTCATGTGTGCATGTGTGCATGTGTGCATGTGTTCATATGTGCATGTGTGCTGACATCATGTACAAGTTGTAAAGTGTGTTTCCAGTCTTCCTCTCACAGGTGCTGAGTTTGGGCTGGTTCACTGCAGCAGGGAAACTGATGTCACTGAGCAAAATAGTGATAATGATGATAGGTGTGTTGAGGCACAGGCATGCTTGCCAGGGTCTGTCTTTGGGCCACCAATCGACAGTACACAAGTGTCCACCCCATCCATGCACACAGTCATACTGCCAATACATCCATCACCAATGCCCTTAGCTGAGGGACAGCGTACAGTCGGCATTGGCCAGGACAGTGTGGTATCTATGGCACATGCATCCCGACACAGCAACCATACCCAGATGTCTGGAAGGGTACCACATAGGCAGATGTCCAGGGGTTCTCGTCGGAGCACTGCTGCTCATCATGCCACTGGCAGATGTGCCACAGGTCTTACAAATTCATGCATGTTCCAGGCTGTCATGGAGGCACAGGCATGTATGGAACAGTACACCAGACAGGGACTAAGGGCACAGAGGGCACATAACACCAACATAATTGACAGTATCCGTGACCTAGCAGGTGCCATCCGTAATTACACTGAGATCACTGACAGACATTGGGGTGAGACATTAGATGTCCTCCACAATGTCATGTCCATGTGTCAGGACAGTGCAGGATGGTTGAGTCATCAATGTGGATGTATGCCAGCAACATCAGCAGCTGGCAGTCACCGCAGATGTCCCTCAAGTCACAGCTGCTCCTGTAGTGCCAGTACCAGCCCCAGCAATGTTGGGGGTGGGCTGTCCATAGAGCATCCTAGAAGACCACATGCACGTGGCTCTGGACAGTCCCAGCAGGGACCTGGGTCCAGTGTACATTCATCTACCTCTGGGGATAGTACCCAGTCTGGCTTAGTACCTGATAGTGTCAGTAGCACCCCTGCCAGGCACAGGTACCGTATCCTTGGCCAGAGACAGTGATCTGTAAAGCCTGGCAGGTACAGTCTGTGGCTGTCCCACAAATCCCCGTGTATGGCAGCCACATGGTGGAACTGTGTGCATGCAGACACACACACACACACACACATAAACCAGACACCTAGGGCTAACACATACCCGCACACATTACATCAACATTGGCCCATAGCAGTACTCTTGGCCCTCACACACACACACACACACACACACACACACACACACACACACACACACACACACACACACACACACACACACACACACACACATACATGTCGATTGTATGGCTCACTGTAGGCATCTGGCAAACCAACAACACACCCTGTGCATATTATGAAACCTGTGCCACCTCCTGTCATCTGTAACACTGATGCAGAAACAGGCTACCATGGTGCTAATGCACAGGGTGACTTTATAGCAGTATAGCAATGTTAGCATGTTGTCAGCAGTAGAGTGTAATGATATGCTTGAAGGTGTAGCTAAGCAGGCATGATGCATTAAAGCTATGATTGTCAATGTAGTATTGTTTACACCAGGGTTAGTTCCAATAGTGTATTGTCCGCCCACGTGCCACTTGACTGATGTGTGTAGTATTGGCAGCATGTGTTAGAGAGTGGACAGTATGTGTGGGATGTGTGTAGCACAGATTTGCAGGCGTACGTTTGTGAACATGGTGGAGGTGCACTGTCTGCATGTACGTGCATATTGGACACATGGGCAGGGTGACATGTCCTGTATTACACAGTAACACTCCATAGTTTCTATTGGTGGCCAGTATGCATTGTACTACACACATTTCGGAACTTGACTACACATGTGTGTATGACATGGTTTGACACTGTGCTGTGGGTGATACTGTTACTATCTGTCATTGTTTTGCATTCTGGTAGTATACATAACTTCAACAGCCTGACCATAACCAATCATTAGATGATGTCTTGACAACTGACACACAGATGTAGGTCACACAGTAACATTTGGATCCTTCAGGTACTATACTATGCCAGTAACTAGTGGTATTCACCTGCAACCATTACTGAAACCACTCCTGTTTGGCATATAGCTCTCTTAGGTACAAGCAATCACAGTAGGGATACGTCAGTCCATGTCTGGTAATGCATACTGTGGCCTATAACACATTGTCCAGATGACACACACATCCTCCACAAGGGTATCATACAGACAGATACCTGTTGTCAAACCCATGCTGTAAAGCTAAAAGCCAACCAAAGCATAGTCATCCACCTTTACGGAACATAGTATCCCCACAGTACCACATAGGTAGTAGCCACCAACATGAAGAACAGGTACCGAAGTGTACATGCAACCAAGTGTTACGTCATCTCTCCTTTGATAATCACATTTCCAAAGGTATTTTGAAATCCCTCGGTGGATCACATAAGCAATAAGGGGTCTGCATGCATATCCACAAAGGTTGTTGTACACCTATAATGAATAACCATCATTGACAGACTTTGCTGCGTTTGAACAGGTCTGACATATACCTTGGCCATAAACCCTCACTCACACAATTCAATAGAAACCGTAATGAGTGTGTGTGACACGGATGACCTAGGCCAAGGATCACTGCAGTGGCTGGCCTTGTCACAGGCATACAGATGTGACCTAAGGTCTGGAAAGCAGCAGCACACTCTGGCAAAGATGACAGATGTGTTCTTGGAGAAAGCAGGGTTCCCACACATGCAATAATTGAGGTCACATATACGTATATGTATTTGCCACACAGCTACCGCACATGTGCAATGCACATACTATTGTCATACAGTAGTAAAAGCAAAACCCACAACACATTGACCAACAGTGTCACACACGTAGTGCACACACACACACACAGAGTGCAGGATTCAAACCCCTTCCTAACTACTTCATTACATTAGAGGAGTATGCATTACCATGACACGCTATACACATCACTGTGAGTTCTTTTTTTTCCACAGGTATATTTGTAGGATGATGACATCATCAGACTTGACCAAGATTAGTATACCACTTTTAAGGTGTTTTACTACTCTCCAAGAGCATTGTTCTTCTCCAAGGAGATCACACACATACACACTTGTCAAGTGGAGGATTCAAACACCTACCTACTACAGGAGTACGCATTTGAGTACTCTCCAAAAAGGTTGTGTTTCTCCAAGGAGATCACACACAAACAGACACACACTTGGCAAGTGCAGGATTCAAACCACTACCTATCTACTTCATGATACCAGAGAAGCACGCATTAACACAACGTGCTATACATATTACTATGAGTTCGTTTTTCCACAGGTATATTTGTAGGATAGTGAACCATCAGACTTGACAAAGATTAGTATACCACTTTTAAGGTGTTTGAGTACTCTCCAAGAATGCTGCTTTTTTCCAAGGAGATCACACACAAACAGACACACGCACTTGTCAAGTGCAGGATTCAAACCCCTACCTAACTGGTTTATGAAACTACAGGAGTACACATTTACACAACGCGCTATACACATTACTGTGTGCTTTCTTTTCCACAGGTATATTTGTAGGATGGTGACATCATCAGACCTGACAAAGATTAGTATACCACTTTTAAGGTGTTTGAGTACTCTCCAAAACGGTTCCTCTTCTCCAAGTAAATCACACACAAACAGACACACACTTGTCAAGTGCAGGATTCAAGCCCTTACCTAATTGGTTGATGATACTACAGGAGTACACATTTACATGACGCGCTATACACATTACCGTCAGCTCTTCTTTCCACAGGTATATTTGTAGGCTGGTGACATCATCAGACTTGACAAAGATTAGTATACCACTTTTAAGGTGTTTCACTACTCTCCAAAAAGGTTGTTTCCCTCCAAGGAAATCACATACACATACATACATACACATCAAGTGCAGGATTCAAACGCCTACCTAACTGGTTTATGATACTAGAAGTGTACACATTCACATGATGTGCTATACACATTACTGTGAGTTTTATTTTCCACAGGTATATTTATATGACAGTGACATCATCAGACTAGACAAAGTGGTTTACATTAGATTTCATTAGGTGGGCTACATAGAAGGAATGTCTAAACACTTTGGCCATGTGATCATCAAAGGAGAGTTTACTATCTACCTGTGTCCCCAGGGCCTTAATGACTTTCTCTGTACATACTGGAGTACCACCTATGTGGTAATTTGTTTGCACTTTGTTTTAGCCAAGGGGGATGACTATGCATTCTTTGTCATTCTGTTTGAGGGTATTGTTTTGACATCAGGTATCTGTCTCTGTAAGACCCTTCTGGAGGATGTGTGTGTGTCAGCCATAGAGTTGATTATGGACCACATTTAGCAGTCATCTGCAAACCTGTTCAGCCATACTCCTCCCATGCTTGCCTGTACCTCTGAGCAGTGTCTACTGAACAGGTGAGGTCCCAGGACCAAGACCTGTGGGATGCCACTTGTGACTGACTTAGAGTCGGACATGGCACCCACAACTCTGAACATGTGTGTTTGATCTGTGAGCCATTTGGCCACCCATCCCGTGACATAGCTGTTAATGTTCAAGCTGGTAAGCTTGTCCATGATGACAGAGTGGGGGATGGTGTAGAAAGTCCTTAGTGAGGTCCAGGTGGGCTGTGTGGACTACTTTCACTTCCATCTATGTCCTTGTTAACTGTTTGAAATAAGTCAACTATGTTTAGGAGGCAGGATCTGCCTTTAACAAGGCAAGGTTGTGTAGAGTCCAGTGTCTGGAGGTCCCCAATGTATCTGTTTATGGGTTCCATGACAATTTGCTCAATAGCTTTGTAGACCAGGCTGAGTAGACATATAGGGCAATGGTTTCCAGGTTCTGTTGTGGCACCCCCTTTGTAGAGCTGGATGACTGTTAGCCTATGCCATTCTTTGGGTACATAACCTGTGGTAAGATTGAGTCTGGACAATGAATATAGGTGAGGGTGTAGTTCCTTTTGGGCCTAGTGTAAGACGCAGCCTGGGACACCATCCAGTCCCATTGATGCTGTGTTCTTAGCTTTGGAGAGGGCTGTCTTTACCTGCATGTCCATGAAGTCTGGGGCTCTGCATCCTTCTGTGATGGACACAGGCCATTTTGGGGGTGATGGGGGGAAGTTTGCACTGAACTTGTCCCCCAGGATGTGGGCAATGAAAGTTGGTTCAGTGTATTTCTTGCCATTTGTCAGTAGCTGACAGCATATTTGGAAGTTGACACCTACATGTCTGTTATAGCTACTGAAGGCTTTGTGGTTGTTATTCTTACATTCCTTGGCAATTTGTCTTTAGAAACTGTCCTTGGATTATTTTATGAGCGATCATTGTTTCTTCTTATTAATGATCAGTGATGCCTTTCCTTTAGTGAAGTTGGCTCTATCATATGTTAGCTTCCTCTTTCTGTTGACTAGCTTATTTATGGGCAATGACCACCAGATTGTTTTCTTATTTTTGGAGGAGTGCATCTTGGTTTTATTTGTGATGTCTCGATCCATGCATCCCTGTAGATGCTCATAGGATGCACTTGTAAATGTTTCGGCAGATTGTATACCATTATCCTATAGCAAGAGGGCTTTGGAACTTTCTACTTTGGTCTTGGGAAGTGTGCAATTTGCATTTGAAAATGTCTTCACAGTGGTTCCATTGACTGGGTGGGAGGCGGGATGTGGATGTCCAGTGTGATTACTTTATGATCTGATATTACCAACGAGGGGTTTATCTCTGTTGTGGAACACTAGTACCCCATGTTGGTGATGATCAAGTCCAGTATGTTGTCACCTCTAGTGGGCATGGTGACCAGCTGTTCCAGGGTGTTAGAGTTTTTAAACTCTAGGAAACATTGGGCAAAGGACGTTGTACATGAGTAATTGTCCCACTCAATGTTTGGGTAGTTGTAATCTCCTCATATAATGGTGTTTGATAGGACCTTTATATTTTCCACTGTTCTCAGGAATACTGAGTGAGGTTCCTGAGACAAGGTAGGTGATCTGTAGCAGGCTACAATCTGATGAGCAGCTTTGCCCAATTTTAGTTGCACTTGCATGGTCTCCAAGGCCTCATGCTGTGCCACTAACCTGAAGGTGTGGGTATCCATAAGGTAAATGGGTACACCCCTTCCTTTTGTATTTCACTTGTGGTTTTGGGTCCGAAAGTCAGAGGGATTGTGTGTGTTTTACTTGGAGCATGTCCAACAGCTCCGTGTTTGACATAGCTTTGTATGTTAGGCAGTGAAGACCTCTGAGTAGGTGATATGCAAGGGAGTATGGAAGGAGCATTTTGAGATGGTCTGTGTATGGCATGTATTTCAGGCCACTAATGCTCTTTGTGAGGTATTGCTGCAGGCATTCCAGTTGTTGTGGTTGTCTTGTGAGGTACATAGCAAAAGTGGTGTTGTACTCTATTATAGTTCTAGTGAGTGATGAGTAGAGGGGAACAATGTCCTCTTCTATTCTGCATGAGACACATTTTGTGATGAGGTGTGCCACATAGGAGGGTTTCCTGACTACTGTGGGGATGTGATCATCACAGTTGTGTCCATTGTCCACCTGTGACCCAAGGTCTCTTGTCACACTTTCAGTGTTAAGTATACTACTGCCTATGTTGTAGTTCTTGGCTACAGAGTTTTAACAAAGGGGATGACAATGCACCTTTTAGCATTGAGCTAGAGCCCATGGCTTTGACAACAGCCATCTGTCTCAGTGAGGCCCTTTTGTAGGATTTCCACATCTTTAGTGTTTACAATTATGGGTCCTAGTTTGCATTCCGCTGGAAACTTCAGTAGCCAGAGACCTTCCATGTTAAAGTTTACTGCAGGGAAGTAGATACTAAAAAGGACAAGACACAGGTCTGGACCCTGTGGTACTGCACTGGTCACTGGTCCAAAGTCATACTTGGAGTTTGCTACTTTCACAGTGTGTGTTCTGTCAGTAAGCCTGTTGGCAACCCATCTTGTGACATAGCAATTCATACCTAGTTTAGTGGGTTTATCTATATTTCCAGAGTGTGGGGTGGTGTTGTAAGCTGTGGTAGGATCTATGTAGGCTGTGTGAACCACCTTACCCTTGTCTATGGTTCTGTTGACTGCTTCAATGTCATCTGTCAGGTTTAGGAGACATGATCTGCATTTTACAAACTCAATATAGTTGTGGTCCAGGGTTTGGGGATTACCAATGTAATTTTTTATAAGTTGTATGATGATACATTCCATAGCCTTGAAGAGCGGGCTCATCAGGCTAATGGGGCGCTAGTTCCTGGGGTCTGTGGGGTCTCCACCCTTGTGTAGTGGGATAACTGTCATTGTGCACCATTCAGCAGGACCAAAGCATGAGGTGAGGCTGACGGCACATGGTACGTCAGTGTGGTGCCTGTTCGTTCTCTGGTTTGTGTAGAACACAGTCTGGGAAGTTATCTGCTCCCATGGCTGCTGTGATACTGCCTTTGGAGAGGGTTTTTTACCTGTGCAGCCGTGATGACAGCAACTTTGCAGTCTTCCATTATAGAGATGTGCTCTTTCATAGGTGAGAGGGGTGTAAAGTTAACACTGATCCTATCTGCCAGGATGTTGGCAATATCAGTTGGGTCTGTATATTTAGTGCCATTGAGCTGTAACTCAGAACAGATCTGAGTGTAGTCATGACATGGACCTGTCTGTTGGGCAGAGATCTCCTGAGTAGACAGTATGCAACAGAGTACAGATTGAATTACATTCAGTCTTGTTGCATGGGGCAACTGTTTGAGGCCAGTAATCCTCTTGTTATGGTACTTCAGTGGTCTTTCTGGCTACTGAACGTGCCTAGCCAGATTCATCGCAAGTGTGTTGTGGTACTCTCTGACGGGTCTGATGACTGATGAGTAATGCGAACCTCCTTTGACCTACATGCACAGACCTTGGCAGTTTGTGTGAACACATAGCATGATTTTCTGACAACTTTGTGAATGTGTTTCTTGAAGTAGAGATGACTATCCACATTTATCCATAGATCCCTTATTATCACCTCCGTATTTAGCCTGTGTGAGCATGCCCAGTATGACCTTTCAGTATGTTGTTGCCGGACATTTGCTTTGTTTATTTACGTGTGTGAGCATGCCCAATATGACCTTCCAGTATGTTGTTGCCTGACATTTGCTTTGTTTATTTGTATTTGAGCATGCCCAGTATGACCTTTCAGTGTGATGCTGAATGAAATCCACTACATTTGTTGGAATATGTGAACATGCCTGGTATAGACATTTATACTATATGTGTATGGAAAATCAAGTTGTATTTTTACAGCAGGGCTCACCTTTGTGTCATAGATCAACAGGGATCATGCTGTGCCTGCAGGGCTTCCATGAAACACTTTGCATAGGCTTATCAACATTTCTACATACAGGGGGGACAGCTATTCTTTGTACATTTCTACCCAAGGACACACCTGATTGTTACTGTGGGTGTTCATAGGATGAGGGGTTCACCTGACAATTATACACATTTGCTATGCTTGCACTGCTATGTACTGTACACCATTTCAGTCTGTACTGTTGCCTATCATACTGGCTTGAGGCATACTACTGTACTACACATCTTAGCGTCCAATGTCACGTATATTAGATTGCGACTTCATAGCCTACACAACCCACATCACACCGCCTGGCCTGATGTTTTCTGTCTGCATAAGCCTGTGGGGGAGGTTACCCATATGCCTCTTTAGGGCCATGTTACAGCATTTCTTTGTGTTTGCATTAGTATACAATTGTCCTGCTGTGTCTCTGCTACTGAAATGCTATCATGGCTTAGTGGTTTAGTACTGTGACTATTATGCACAGTATCCTGGGTTCGAGCCCTATCACTGCTTTTTATTTTCATGCTGGGCAGACCAGACTGCTTAAGAGACAGTAAATCAAATATGAGCATGTTTACCTGACTTTGCTCAACTTTGCCTGACCATGCCCAACATTGCTCAATGTTGCCTGACATTGCGCTAGTTAGCATGGGCAATTTTGTTTACATATACTAAATACTGGTAAAAGCTGCTTAGCACTGCTTTATATTGCTTAAAACATGGCAATCATGCCTCAGGTGGTGCTGCAGGGCTGTCTATGTCGGATGCACATACTACACTCCTTATACATGTTTGGAAACAGGTAGTGTCAAGTTAGGCATCCCATTTATTTTATGTGCGAGTCAGAGAGAGGTATCATTTCCAGGGTTCCTACTGAGCCACTGTATGTGCTATGCGTTGCCTCTTTGCCAAGACCAAGGCATACTGGGCATGCCTCCTTCTGCCTAATGGGCAGGCTCAGGTTGTTCCTCCTCCTAGTCACCCTGTGCCTGTGCAGGCCTTGGCAATGGTGGGGGGCTGTTTGGCCCTGCCACATGCTGTTCCTGCTGCAGCTGTTTTCGCAGGATTATATTGTGTAGCATGGCACATACTATGACAATTTGGGTACATGTAGTTGGTGAGTACTGCAAGGCTCCACCAGATGTGTCCAGGCACCGGAACCGTGACTTGAGCATCCCAAACACATGCTTGATTACATTTCGTGTTTGTGCGTGTGCCTCATTATGGAGTTCTTGTTCAGATGTGTGCGCATGTCTGATGGGTGTCATCAGCCATGGCTCCAGTGTGTATCCAGCATCCCCCACTAGGTGACTGTCAGGGATGTCCCCATTGGCAAATGTCTGGTACAGCTGCGTCAGATGCCAGATATGGGAATCATGGTAGCTTCCAGGGCAGCTAGCACACACATTCAGTATTATGCCTTGGGCATCGCACACGACCTGGCAGTTGATGGAGTGCAAGCCCTTGTGGTTGATGTAGGCCCTACCCCACTCACCGGCTGGTGCTTTGATGTGTATGTGCATGCAGTTAATTGCACCCACTACCTCAGGGTATTCAGCTATTTGCTGGAAGAGACGCATATTGCTGGCCAATACCTCACGGGAATTGGGGAGATATACATGATCACTGACATGTGCTGACATGGCATTCAGGAATTGGTGCAGTACCCTGGATGCTGATGCCTGTGAAATCCCCATCATATCACCAGTTGATCTCTGGAAGGTACCTGTTGCTAGTATACTTAGGCCAACACATGCCTTGGTTTCTACTGGGATAGGTTCCCCTCTGTTGGTTCTGTGTGTGAGGTGTGGCCTGCACAGCTCAACAATTTGCTGCAGGAGGTCTCTGTCCACTCTATAGCGCTCCACTATCTCCAGCTCATGTTGACCCTGGTAGGTTACCCTAGGTCTGTACACTCTTCTCAGCCTCCTCACTGTGGGTTGCTCAGCAGAATTCGCAATAGCACCACCCTCAGCATCTTGCACATGTTGCCTTATAATAGCAATGGCAGCCCTTAACATTTTTTTTGTCTCAGTTAAGCTTTTTAAGTTTTCACTTCTCTTTGTAGACTGCAGTGTTGCAGTGTTTCTGAGAAAAACATGGGTGAATGTTGTTTGCAGAGTTTTAAGTGCTGTGCTGGGCTGGGCAAGTGTACTGCCTGTGTAATTGGCTGATTCTGATTGATTTCACCTGGCAGCTCTGCTAGTTCTCCTTGGTTAACTTCCTACTACTTCTTTTCCTTCCTTTTCCCTTTCTGTTTCCACAGGGGGCAGCGACGCACAAACAAGAGCAAACATGCGCACATGAGTGCACACGCGTGCACACAGGCTTACACAGGCTTACACAGGCTTAGGCGGGTGCACATCTGCGCACACAGGCTTAGACAGCTTACACAGGCTTGCACGGGTGCACACACGCGCACACACGTGCACACAGTCTTAGACGGGTTTACAGGCGTGCACACGCGTGCACACAGTGTAAGCATCTTTGCAAGAAACTTTAGTGATATCCACGACGTACACCTTCAGTTTCTGGGTTTCAGTTAAGACAACTATAGACACACCTCTTCCATTCCTGAGTAACTTACAGCAAACACATGCCACTCTGCTCCAATAAGCTTACAGTCTTTGATACATACCCCCTCATGATGTCACCTTTTTTCTACTCTGTTACTCCTCTAATCCTACTCTTACACTCTAGGGACATGGTTCACATGGCAGGGAAAATTGGGATTCACTATCCTTATCCTCATTTGCATAGGATTGCCTACTAATGCTTGGTTACATCTCTCAGACTGAGCTTCCCCCCTTAGCAACCACTACTCAGTAGCCATGTTGTCTTTAGCCTGCCATTCACCTGCATGGCAGAAGAATATTTTTAATAAAATGCCTATTTTTGGCTTTTATTTTTTTTTCTGTTTTTTCGCTACACTTAAACATCAGAGATCGGGGAAAAAAATTATTTTTTATTATTTTGCAACAGATAAAAATGCCAGTGGCCTTATATTTGGCCGTTGGCATGTTTCCTCAACTGGATGCATCCTTTATTTGGAGCTGTCATAGCTCCGTTTTGCTATTTGCAGAACGGTACTCTGTTACCAACAGACTACATTTCTGCAAATAACACTACTCTTACTCGGACAGGTTAGTGTTTCCTGGATCGCAAATTTAGCTTATTTGCATAGCTTTCAGCAGCAAATGAGGTAATTTGCATAACATAACACTGTCCGTGCAAGAGTAGTTTTAGGAGCTCTCATGCATGCCTGCCGGCTGTTCCTGGATCGCTCGGCAAACATATTGGCTGTCTGGAGTCTTACTCTACTCTTAGACTCCGTGCAAGCCTTCGTGAATCCAGCCCAGAGTCTTGTATAGTTCTGTTGTTTGATATATTTCTTATACTGATAAGAGGTGATTTCATGAAACAAAGTAATTTCAAGAGTATTACAGTGCCCAAGGGAAACCTATTTTGCAAAGTTCAGTTACACAGAAACTTGTTATGCTATTGGGCAAAGTTACAGGTACTGACTTAGATTTCTGGCATATGTGTATGTGTATGTGCATGTGTTCATGTTTATTTGCAAAACCCTTCACTGATATGTGTTAATATGGCAGACAGATTTTGAAAGTCCTTACTTCTTGCATTTGATCAGACTATTGCAAAGAACTGGAGAATATTTTAGCAAGACCAGTATATTTTTATACAAGCAGCTTATTCCGATATGGATGCATGCACCAAGGCATTCATTTTGATAATCTAGCTGGGTCCGAGGCCATAAAAAGAGAGCATTCATTTGTGTATGCACCAGCAGTATATGAAGGAGAAGGTGAAAACCATTGTATTGTTGTACAGGCTGAGTCAAGGGAAGACCCTAAGTATTTGAAATGCAAGTTCAGAGAAATGTGTAACCCAAGGTGCCCATTTTGTTACAGGACCTAAACTGGGAAACTTGATGGCTGCCCCGAGAAGCCAGGTCTGCAATCCCATTCTCCCGGCTCCCATGGGAGTGGAGATAGGGCCGCCATTTCATTTCACACCAGGGTCAGCAGGTTGGCCTCATGTCCTTCACCCAGCACTGTGGGGATGCCATTCTGTGAACAGTACCACCCATGAGGCAAGACGCCACATGGCAGGAGGCTCGAAGTGATCTACATTTGTCAGTGCCTGACACCATGGGAGAGAGAGACTGAGGTGTGCTGCAAAATGCAGAGAGTTAGGGGGACCTAGGACTATCTCCCCATGTGAGTTTGAAAGGCCTAGGTGCAAGGCAAAGGGGAGAACCACTGTCACAAAAGTCTGGATGAGGGACTGTTTGTGGCTTTGTGGCCCAGCAGAGTTCCATGAGGCTGGGAAGATCTCCTGAGAGGCTCCAAGAGCACGTACAATACTGCATGATTTGGCAGCAATCAGGTGATTTGTAACACTGGAAAAGAGCTCTCTCTGCTGGGTAGAAATTTAAGCCTGGAGGGGGGCTGTCATGATGGAAGTCTGGAAGGGAGAGAGAGATGGAAAGTGACATGGACAGAACAGCTCCCACCTGGGTGAGCGGGTATGGACCATGCCCCATCTGGGAAGGAAGTCTGGAAAGAGTAGAGAGGCAAATAGTGGCAGGACCGGGTGACGGGTGTCAGGCAGAGCTCCCCACAATGGAAGTCTTTAAGGCAGCAACTGGCAGAGAGTAGCAGGGCCCAGAGAGCTCCTTCCTGGGTGAAAGGGATCAGACAGAGCTCCTCATGATGGAATTCCTTGAGGAAGCACCAGGGCGGCTGTTGGAGTAGCCTGGAGAGCACCTGGGGGTGAATGCATCCAACATCACTCCATAACCGATGGCATCCCTAAAAGATCTCAAAGTCCCCAGAGCTGATCTGGATGACTCTGAAGCCTTCATGAGAGCAGATCTGCCCCTCAGCAGCCGAGGGGAGTTCCAGAGGGGCAGATGGGATCAGGGGGAAGCTCCCCTGAGAAGGTCCTAGGGCATGAATGATCTGGTATTATTTGCCAGCCTGCAGGAGTCATGGAGATGGCAGAGTCCCCTGACATGGGGGGGGGGGCACGACTGGGGAAGGTGTCTTGGCCAGGTCAAAGGGGAGGCCTGTAGGGGTTGGCTCTGACAGAATTCAGTAAGGAACCACCTGGCAGATGGGTGTGGGACCTGGAACATGCCTGCCTGAGTGAGTGAGGTCAGGCAGAGCACCCATGGCAGAAGTCCTGGAGGGAGTGCCGGATGGTGGCAGAGCATGGAAGGCTCCTGCCAGGGTGAAGGCATCCGACCTTACCCCATACCCAATGACATCCCCAAAAAATAGCAAAGTCCCCAGAGCTGCTCAGGATGGGAAAGCAATGGGAATGGCTGCCCCGGGAAGCCAGGTCACCATTCAGACTGAGCAGTCTAAACTGGGACATTTCTGTGTCCCAAAGACAATGTTTGGGATTCCAGCACAGAGACTTCCTAACTGGGACTGTCCTGGAAAAACTGGGACTGTTGGTCATCTTGGTGTAACCCCCAGACAAATATTACACTAGAGAGGCATTCATTTTACTCGAGAGATGAGAAACCAGGGGAAACTTTTGCAGCTTATATAACGGATCTAAGAAACAAGGCTAAAACATGTTGGTTCAGTGACTTCAAAGATGAGTTAATAAAGGACAGACTCATGTGTGGTATTAATAGTGCTGCTGTGAGAAAGAACTTGCTTTGTGACAGTGATTTAATGTTGAGTAAAGCTATAGAGATTCATCAAATTCATGCAGTGACAGAAAAACCCACAAGTATACTTGCAAGTGGCAAGAGCATGGTTTTAGCAGGCTCCAGATCAAATGTAGATAGCATGCAACAAATGGAAAACAGAAGTAGGTCTAAGCACATGGCAGTCACAGTCCCTGCTAGCTTATCAAGGAAACCATGTAATTTTCCATCAAGTTCTTAGACCATTTCAGTTAAAGGAGCATGCTCAGTACAGTGCAAGCATGAATCAGCAAGACTCAAGTCCAGCTTTATTGTTAATTGTCACAATTGTGGTGCAAATCATGAGTCTAAAAGAGAGAAATACTTAGCATTTGTTCAGCAATGTCAAAAGTGTAAAAAATGGATCCATTTCCAAAAAGTTTGCAAATCAGGTAAACCTCATGCAGTTATAAAGAAAGGTCACACAAAGAAGCAGGTTGATCAAGTAGAGATGCAGCAGTCAGCTTTCTATGCAGATGATGTATCAGTAATTGGTAAAAGAGTTGAGGCAGTGAATTTATTGGGAAAAAGCAAAGTGTTCTGTACTGTCCGGATCAATGGTAAATCCACAGAACTTAAAGTAGACACCGGTTCAAAGTGTAATTTGATATCAGCAGACACATTTGCTAGAGTGAGAGTTAATGAACAACTCAATGTGGCCAACAGTGTGAAACTTGTTGCTTATGGAGGTGAAGAAATTCAAACCGAAGGCTCAGTAATAGTTTCATATTATTTGGCCAAGAACTATTACAAATTGTTACTCTATGTAGTCTAAAGACCAGTACAGTCTTTATTGGGTCTTAAAGATAGTTTGAGAATGAATCTGCTTTTTTTTAACCAAAGAAGTTCATCATATAAGTGCATCTCCTAGTTCTAATTTTTCTAAAGCCATTTTCTCAGAATATGCTAACATTTTTGATGACAGGTTGGGCAAACTTCCAGTAGTGTATTCCATGAAGTTAGACCCAGAGGTCACTCCAGTAGTCAGACCAGCAAGAAGAGTTCTGATAGCTATACAGGATAAAGTTAAGGCTCAGATGGATAAAATGGTGCAGTAAGGTGTAATTTGTCCAGTTACAGAACCTACTGAATGGGTATCATTTATTGTAGCAGCTCACAAAAAAGACTCAGTCGAAATCAGAATATGCATTGACCCACAAGATTTGATCAAAGTATTGAAAAGACCACATCATCCAATGCGCACAGTCAAAGAGGTTGCAAGACTAATACCAAATGTCACTGTTTTTTCTGTCTTTGATGCAAAGAGTTCACTCTGGCAAGTGATGCTTGATCGTAAATTCTCATCACTAACCACTTTTGGTACTCCGTTTGGCAGACACAGATTTCTAAGGATGCCATTTGGAATAAATTATGCAAGTGAAGTCTTTCAGCATGCAATGGAGCAGATTTTTTTGGGTTATCCTTGGGCCATAATAGTAGATGATTTATTGGTTGGAGGCAATGCTGTGCATGACTGAAACCTAAAGAAAGTTCTAGACATAGCACATGAAGTAAACTTGAAGCTCAGTCCTCTGAAGTGCAAATTACAACTTCCAGAAGTTACATATGTAGGTCATTTATTTACCAGTACTGGGTTGAGACCAGATCCGACCAAGCAAACAGCTATCCTTGACATGTCAGCACCAGGAAATATTCCAGATGTACAGCATCTCTTAGGCATGGTCAGCTATTTAGGCAAGCTTATACCAGACTTCACTGAGTTGACAGCACCTTTAAGAGAGCCAAAGCACAAAAATGTTGCATGGTCATTGTTAGAGCAGTACCAGAAGGCATTTGAAGACCTCAAGCAGAAAATTTCCACCCCACCTACATTAATATACTCTGATGTGAACAAACCAGTTACTCTTTCCTGTGATGCTTCAAAATTTGGACTAGGTGCAGTTATATTTCAAGAGGGCAAACCAGTAGCCTGTGCTTCTAGAACACTTACCCAAACTGAGATGCAGTATGCTCAAATTGAGAAAGAACTTTTGACAATACTATTTGCATGTTCCAAATTTCCTGATTATATTTATGGTCGAGCTATTCAGATTGAAACTGACCCCCACTCTCTAGTTACTATTCTAAAGAAGCTTATGCATTCAGCACCAGCAACATTATAAAGAATGATGCTCAGATTGTAAAAGTACAACTTCAAAATGGTCTATATGAAAAGCAAACTACTCTATCTGGCTGATACCTTATCCAGATCACCCAGGAATACAATGGAACAGCTTGACACTGAGAATTTTGACTTTGACATGATCTCAGTGCATAATTTTTCTACCACTAGGCTTGATGCGTTGAGAGATCATACAAAGATTGATCCAATTTTGCAAAAGCTCAATCACTGCATTAATGTTGGATGGCCGTCAAAGCAATCTAATGTACCACCTGAAATGCAAACCTATTTTCCTTAAGAGATGAACTGTTGATGGAAGAGGGCATTATTTTCAAAGGTTCTAAAATTGTTGTTCCTTCTTCCTTATAACATGAGTACATCCAGATTTTGCATCGTGGTCACCCACGTTCTGCATCCACTAAGAGGTGAGTGAGAGAATTAGTATTTTGGCCTTTATTACTGAAAGACACCAATAAAGTACTTTCTGCTCGTTCAGTATGTAATATATTAGACCGCATTTGCAAAGAGAACCTCATCAGCTAAATCCAGTTCCTGAACTACCTCGGTCAACAGTAGCTGCAGATATCTTTGAGTGGAACATTTGGTATTAGTAAACTCTTATTTGAATTGGTTTGAGATTGATCTACTACTTAATCTAACATCCACTACTGTTATTAATAAGCTGAAATGTCATTTCACAGTCCATGGTAGTCCACATAAAGTTTTTTCTGACAATGATACTCAATTTACTAGTTTATTTCAGAAATTTTCAAGAGAATGGGACTTTGTACATGTTACTAGCAGTCCTGAATATCCACAGTCAAATGGTCTAGCTGAATGTGCAGTGCAGAGTGCAAAGCAAATACTTGAGAGATCAAAGTGTGACAATACTAATATCTTTTTGAATCTACTTAATCTCAGAAACATACCCTGTGACGATATTCTTTGCTCACCTGCTCAAAGACTTCTTTCCAGGCAAACCATAACTACACTGCCTATTAGTTCCAGTTTATTGAGACCTAAAGATAAGAACAAATTATTCAAGAAGTGTTCTATCCAGAAGTTCACTTATGACAAGTTGAACAGATTTCTTCATCCGTTGAGGGAAGGAGAGACAGTGAGAATACAAATGGCTAAAGGTTTCAACTGGATTGGTCAAGTTACAGGCATGTGTGCTGAGCCAAGATCCTACCTTGTAGAATCTGAGGGTATAGAGTACAGGAGAAATCATAGGCATCTTCTTCCTGTACCAGAATCAACATCACAACATTGTTTCTGTGATATAGACTCTAGATCTCATGTTCTCATTCCAGAGTGTGCTCCTACCTCTGATTCCATTCTTGAAGATGTTCCAAACAATTCTAAGAGCGAACATTTTGCAGAGATAGCTCCAGTTGCTAATTCCAATTCCCAGTTTTATGTCACACAATATGGACGAGTATCCAGGCCCAGTGCAGCAACATGGACTTAACTGGGTATATATCTATCTCATCTTGTGTAAATACATGATAGAGAACTGTGCGTGATATCTGCATGCCAAATAGATTCATAACGTGGCATGTTTTATTTTTCAAGCGGGAAGATGTAGATCAGAGTGCACGTGCCGTGTGCTGTGTCTTTACGAAGCATGTCAAAGACTGAGCGTGCATGTATAAATGTTAAGCATGTGCCATTTCTAGTGCCATGTTGAGAATGCAGCCAGTGAGTAAGCATGTATGATTGCAGCAGTTAGTTTGTATATGTTACGCAAGTAAAAGTCAGTAAACTTTTATTGTGATGTGTTTGTATAAAATAAAGCTGCTTGAACAGAATTCACAAAGACTCTTCTGTTGTGTCCAAAGTAGGAGAGCGACACCCCCCAACCATTATTAGGGAACAGCTCTTCAATGCATTTTCCAAGGCCAGAAACACAACATAGATATGCCTCCAAATATCCTGTGATGCTTACTAAATAGCATGAATGATGACCTCTCTTGTCCTCTTGAATAACTTTTCAACTGAAGCCTACAGTCAGATTTTGTGCCCAAGGAATAGAAGATGGCTACAGTCATTCCCTGCTCAAAGGAGGTCCAATTACTAATCCGGGAAACTACAGGTCCACAAGTCTGACCAGCCTTAAATATAACGCCATGTAAAGAATCATCATGGACATGATAAATGAGGACATAGATAATCTTCAGATGCTGTACCCATCACAGTTTGGCTTTGTCAAAGGCCTATTAAATCTGATGCACTTCTTTGAGAGGATCACTAAAGCAATGGATGAGGACAAGACTGTACACACATGCATTCATGCATTATAGACAAGCTCGCTAAATTATGTATTAACCATTTTATCACCCACTGGATACCTAACTGGTTCATTGATAATACCCAGAGGTCATTCACTACCAGAGTCCTCCAGGGATTGGTACTGGGCCAATTTTTTTTTGGCATCTACTTCTCTGAAGTGGAAGCAAGTGCTGAAGGTTTATGATGGACTACGTTTGCAGATGACTGCAAGCTGCAGGTTATCATCAACTTCCCTGCAGACACTAGCATTCTCCAAGAAGGCCTATCTCTGACTAACAAATGGTGCCAAAGCCATAGTCTTAACCTCAATGCTAAGAAATGCATAATTGTACCCTTTGGGAAGTCAACCATCCTGGCTAATATCAATATTGATACTACACCCCTAAGAGTCAACCCAGTGATCAGGTAACTGGCTACACACATAGACAGTAGCCTTACTTTGACCACCATGTGGCCAAAGTCTTGAGGACATCCTTTTATGTTGTGCAATTTAAGTAAGTCCATGGCATCTAGGTCCAAAGAGATCATTATCCTGCTGTTCACTGCCCTTATCAGATCAATCATAGAGTACAATGCTCTGTTAGGTATGTACCTGACCAAGCATATGTGGCAAGTGGAGCAACCTCAGAGATTCCTTACAAAAGGATACAAAATGTAACAAACCTGCCTCACACAGAGTGTTTTAAAGGCATTTTCTTCTACTTAGTCTCCTATAGATTGCTGAGGATTGATCTATGCCTGGCTTACAAGGCATCAGGAAACCCACCTTGAATCTCCTGCATATTCATAAGTTAAACAGTACCAGAAATGCAAGGTCTAAGGAACTGAATTTTGTCTGTGACTTAAACAGAACATGGTGGAGAGAGAGGTATGTGTCACAGAGCGTTCATCTCTTGTGGAACAGGCTTCCCATCCATGTAAAGCTGAGTTTGTCTATTACCCAATAGAAGTGCAACCTAGACCAGTGGATTGGGAACAGAAAATTTACACTGGGTCTGACACTCATCTCCCTTATGGGCAGAGATAACTTATAAATACCTGGCCCTGAATGCCCTATTTCTATACAGGATGTCATTATTCTTTCTGGAAATCTTGGCTATGGTTAAAAAGGCCCTCTGGGTTGGTAGCCTAGTAACAATATTTCAGTCTATAAATCTATAGGAGATCTCCACTTCAGCTGTAAATAGAAGAAGTACGACAATTCTCGTTTACCTGTATTTCACTTTTTTGCCATTAACATACAAATATATGATTATTATTTCTAAGTCATTGCAATTTTTGCAGAATTTGCTTCTCATGCATTTGTTCAAATTTATATTAGTATCTGACTTCTCATACTTTGCTAATCTTTCATTTGCTGTCACCTGGGTGGCCTAATGATTAAGATGTTTGCCTTCCAAGTACAAGGTGCAGCGTTTGAGTCTCACAAGGGATAATTGGCTAGGCTTAAAAAAATGGCTCCCCAGGGCAGTTAGCCTAGTACTAACCTATAAACCCAAGTACAGTTTTGGTGGCATTCTTTGCATGTAACAGTCTTTGAATTCTTTTCAGCCAGAATGTACAAACACATAGAACAATGAAGGAAGTCATGGAAGCTTTCATTTCCTAAAGCTGTTCAAAAGTGTGTTCTTAATCATTTTCTTCCTTAACAATTTTATGCATATAAGGTAATGATTTAAAATGCATCCAGAAGTAATAGGTAATAATGCTGGTTATTCCTCACTAAAGTATATGCTGGACATTCACTTCCTATTGCAGAGCCCCCACTTTCCTTCAACCTCTACTTTGACTAGGATGTGGTACCTGACAGAGTTTCAGCCATCTTGTATGAGCAGTTGCAATTCTGAAAACAGATAACGTTCTTGTACAACTACTATACTACAAATATTTCCTGGTCTACACAAACTGTCTGCATGTAATTTTACTACAATACCACAAGAAAATAATATACAATGCAGATTATTATTTTTCTCATACATATCTTACATTCTCACATGTATTTATAAATACACTTATGTGATCACTTAACATTCCAATTGTATTTAGATGCAGTGTGTATAGATATGTTTATGCTTTCTTTTGCAGTACTGTAATAACATTAAAGTTAAATTTCTACAGGTACACAAATTTAATCTAGCTTCAGGTATGTAACTTTGTTATTAAAGCTATGTTTAACATATGTTAAGTATGACCCAAAAGAAAAAAATTAATCTTACAGGTTCATAGTTTCATAGCACGATACTAAGCTATTGCTCTGGAGGCCCTTATAAGCCTAGCCAAGAATTTCACCCATGTTCCCACAAAGTCAGCACCTGTTGTCCCTGTCCAGCAAGGACACAGATGGGATCCCAGGGGTATATTTTCTGTTTCCCATCCAGTCATCCAGGTTCCTCTTAAAGAGGGCTAGTGAGGTACTCTGCTTGTCATTGAGAGGAAGTCTATTCCACAGATGGGTGAGTCGTTGGGACACAAATCTATCCTGCCAACAAGTTAACTTATGGGGGAGTTGTTGGTACACAAATCTATCCTGCCAACAAGTTAACTTACTATAGATCTTTGACCTTCTTACATCCACCTGGTCTACCCTCTCAGCCAGCTGGTCTGCCCTACACTTCTTCAGGTCATTCTATCTGTGACAGCACTGTTGGCAGGTGTGGGTGATCCCTTTTGAGTTTTCCATGTTCTCACCCAAATCCTGCCAGATATGGATATTTTTTTACAATTACTACCTCTAGCACATGCCTCCATCTTATGCCTTGATCTTTTCCAGATACATCTCCTTCAGGAGTAATTCATGATTTTGGTTTCCTTATCAAACCAGCTCAAACCACAACCTCATGCCTTAACAAGTGCTACCATGATTAGATGGGCCAGAACTAGAACGAAGAAAGAATAAGCTTGTCTGTGGTCCACAGATATAGGACTCCTCCCTCTGCAGTATGTCAGTACCTTAACCAAACTCACTTAACCAGCAGGGGTATTACAGTAGGTAGTGTTATTATTGGCCAGTTTGGTTTAACCAAAAATGCTTTGTCCCATACATGTTTTTTTTTTTAAAGGAATGCATTCTAATTTAATTTATATGGTTAAAACGTGATGCAATAATCATTTCTACCTCTCATTACTGATAATTGGTACCATTGCTATAGTTTTCCTTAGCTGTGTTTTTAGAAGTATCCTAATATTTTTTGTATACTTTTTTTGGGGGGGCGGGTCATAAATATATATATATATATATATATATATATATATATATATATATATATATATATATATATATATATATATATATATATACATATATATACATACATATATATATATATATATATATATATATATATATATATATATATATATATATAATATAATGAGCAAGTTCTGTAAACTATGAATTATTTTCAGGTGACAAGGAGTACCAGATATAATGTAGATAGAGATGACGTATGATTGTGCAAACTGAAATACATGATGACTCCATTTTATTTATTTCTGAATATCTTCAAATCTGAGCATGTCTGAGCATATCCACACTGTCTTGCTACATGCTAGAGACTGCTGGGGATTGCTGTGTTGTCAGCAGCTGTCCACAGTGTGTTCACATGAACCTGAGGCCACATTCTTGAGCAGCTGAGAGCAAAATACATCCATAAGTGACTGTACACATTGCAAATTACTGTGATTCATAGGGGTAAACATAAAACAGCCTCATTTGCATATAAAACATGCAAATGTACCTGAATGTACATGAAAAAGTTTAATATTGCTATATTAATTTGCACTTACTCGAGTTATGTGACAAACGTGTTAGAGAACCACAAACTGCTTAAAGTAAGGAAATAATAATAACAAAAATTTTGTAAAATTAGTGAGTTATATTTAAGATATGTTTATTTTACTGATATCATGGGCATTTTATCATGACTATTACTTAATACTGTAAAGCTGTTAATTGTAAGGGAACAGTGATTATAGTAGCAGAGGAAATGATTAGGGATGACAGAAAAATCATTTAATTTTAGTTTCTGGCGTCATTCCAAGTGGATCCAGTATCTATCAGCCTGGAATGACATGATCAATAGGCCTTGATGCTTTGCCAGAGATGGTCTTCATCTGTCACCACTGAGATTTCAGCTACTGGCCTAGGCTTTTGCAACCCCCATAGTGCCTTTTTTAGTCAGTGTCTCATGGACAAAATTCCTGACATAAGAACTCCATCTAAGAACAACCTCAGGGTTTTGCTGCTAAATGCTAGGAGTCTTAACATGAAACTGCATTCACTGGAAGCAGTCCTCACCTTGGAAGACATAGACATTT
The DNA here is from genome assembly GCF_019279795.1 of Protopterus annectens. Taxonomy (NCBI): domain Eukaryota; kingdom Metazoa; phylum Chordata; order Ceratodontiformes; family Protopteridae; genus Protopterus; species Protopterus annectens. Next base: position 1,077,103,992 of record NC_056725.1, read on the forward strand.
GTGCAGTCGCAGAGACATGGTTCAAGACTGTGAAGAGCACCCCAGCCATATTGGACTACACCTCCTTTCATACGTTCAGACCACAAACTGAAGGCATGAAAACTAAAGGAGGTGGTTTATCAATATTCGTGAAAGACAAATCCTGCAGATTGGTTAGACATGTTTCCCTGGAGATACTTCAGGTTCAACTAACTGTTGGTAAGATACCTATTCAAGTCATTGCCAGCTACAGGATGCCCTCCATGAATCAAAATACCCACTCTGCTTATTTGGATCTATGTGAGTCTATCAAGATACATCTGAACACCATGATTTTGGGTGGCTTTAACTACCCATACATTGACTGGGGAAATTAATGTTCCTCGACTTCATTAACTCCAACGCCCTGAACCAGCTAGTTGACACCCCCACAAAGGGTGCCAACATCCCGGATCTGGTACTCACCAATATGGAAAACCATTATAGCATCTCCATTGGGAGTTCTTCCCTGGTGAGATATGACCACAAATCAGTCTCATTCGAAGTTGATATCACACCTGAACCCCCCCCCCAAGCACAAACTAAACTAAAAAAACTTCACCAAAGCAGATTATAATCTCTTATGGGATGGCATTAATTACTTCACTGCACCGCCTCCCTCAGAAGGAACTGGCAACTATGCCAAGTTCTACACAAATGCTTTATACAAACACCTGAACAACTGAATTGGCACGGCCCTACTTGATAGGACCAAAACAAGCTCATCAAGGAAGAGCAAACCTGTCTGGTGGACAACTGCCATTAACGGGCTTTAGAATAAGAGGAAGAAATTGCTGTCTAAGAGTAAGAGGGAGTGAGCCCCAAACTGGAAACACTCCCTCCTCAGCTTAAACAAGCAAATAATTCTCCTTGTGAAATTCTCCAAAACTAACTACAAATCCAAATTAGCTTCCTCAACTAAGGACAACCATAAGGAATTCTTTAGTTACATCCGTAACCTAAAAGAAAAGGCTCAGATTTGTGCCAAGCAGGTAGTTGATGCTACATATACCGAGCCTGTGGACATTGCTAATCTGTTAGCTGACAGGTTCTGTGAAAGCTTCTCTCCCCTTTCCCTGCCACACTTACCATACATCCCTACCACCTGTCCTCTACCCTGTATCTCTAAAGAGTAGGCTGTGAACACCCTTTCTAAGATCAAAAACACAACATCCATGGACTTGATAACATCTCAGGCTGTGTCCTACATGGGCTCAAACAGGAATTAGCAACACCATTGGATACTCTTTCCAATCATAGCCTAAGCACTGGCTTCATCCAAGCTGAATGGAAAAAGGTCACCGTTATTCCCTTGCACAAGGCTGATGCCTCCACTGACCCCAGGACTTTAGACCTATTAGCCTGACTAGCCATATCTGCAAGGCCATGAAGAGAGTCATCATGGACATTATCAACAGAGACATTGGTAAACTCCAAACATTTGACTCTACTCAATTTGGATTTGCAAAGGGAGATCATGCATGTTAAACCTGGTGGACTTCTTTGAGACAGTCACCAAGGCCCTTGATGAGGGGAAATCTGTGCATACAGCCTACCTCAATTTTCCAAGGCTTTTGACACTACCCCCACTCAGACATAATTGACAAACTGACCCAGCTAAATGTTAACCCATATATCATTAGATGGGTTACTAACTAGTTCACTGATAGAACCCATATAGTCAAAATAGGGGAATCCACCTACAACAGCCAATCTGTAACAAGTGGTGTACCACAGGGATCAGTCCTGGGACCTTTACTGTTTGGAATCTATTTCTCTGAAGTGCAAGCAAAAACTAAAGGTCTGTGGCTAACAAGGTTTGCTGATGACTGCAAACTGGCAGTGGTCATAGAATCTCCAAACAATGTCAACATCCTTCAAGAGGGTCTTACACCAACAAATGTCTGGTGCCAAAGTCATGGCCTTAAACTCAATGCAAAAAAAGTATTGTCATGCCTTTCAGTAAGAGTGATGTTCCTGCTAACTACCACATCATCAACAACACCCTAAGTATGCACTCAGTGGTAAGAGACTTGGACATTCAGGTCAACAGTAACCTTACCTTTGATCACCATGTCTCCACAGTGGTAAGAAGGGCATTCTATATTGCTCATTTCATAAGTAATGGCATTGCCTCCAGAAAAAAGAAAGAAGTTATAACCTCCCTGTACTTTTCCCTCATCAGGCCAATAATTGAGTACAATGCCCCTTTGGGCATGTACCTTTACAAGCACCTGCAGCAACTATAGAGACCACAAAGGTTCCTCACAAGGAAAATTCAAGGTCTTCAGCATCTGTCATATGAAAATCATCTGAAATCACTGTCACTTTATTCTGTTTCATACAGACTGCTCAGAGGTGATCTCTGCCTTGCATATAAGACAAACTTTGACCCTGCTTTATTGGAAATGCTGCATATCCATAAGTCAAATGGTGTATGGGGTTACTCACTCGAATAGCCTTAACCTAGTATGTGACATTAATAGACCTGCTGCAGAGACAGAATTGTCTCCCACAGGTTACCACACCTTTGAAACAGGCTCCCACTTCATGTCATGTAGAGCACTTCATTGGCCCTCTTCAAATGCAATATGGATGATTGGATGGGTAACCATAAGATCACCCCAGTGGTTGCACCTATGTCCCTCTTGGACAGGGGTGATAAGAGCTGATAATGGAAATATGGGTAAAACATGGGTAGGCTTGTAAGGGCCCTAGGGTCATTAGCTTAATAACCTTCTATGATCCTATGATCATTTAGAGGTTGCGCATGCATGGTAGCAATGCAGTGATTTAATTGTGAAGTGGTAAGGATGCATTGTTGGCTTTCTTTTACTTGGGGATTTATGATTGTTACTGTTGAATGAAAAATAACAGTATTATAAATATTCGAGAATGGTAGGGGCTAGGGGAGGATAAGTCTGTTATAAAGATGATTGCTTTATTAATTTGAATGTATTTATTTATCTCACTTTGTATATTAGAACAGCACAACTTTATTTGGGCTGGAATGAGATTTTGTATGTGTATATAATTATGGGGTGGCCACGGTGATGCAACAGTTAGCATTGCTGCCTCACAGCAAGAGGTTCTCTGGTTTGATCCTCAGCTGGGGTGCCTTCTGTGTGGAGTCTGTATGTCCTCCCTGTGGTCGCGTGGGTTTCCACCGTGTACTCTGGTTTCTTCCCACATCCCAAAGACATGCTGTAGGTGGATTGGACACTCTAAATTGGCCCTAGGTGTGTGTGTGTGTGTGTGTGTGTGCCTTCTGTGGAAGGTTGGGCGCTGGGCTGGCAACTCGACACCATAAAACTCCACTGCCAATCATGAGCGGACAGGTAATCCGCTGTGGCGACCCCTAACCAGGAAAAGCCGAAAGAAGAAGAAGAATGTGTATATAATTATGGGGTTTGTGTTACTTAACGTTTTTTATAGGATGGCAGCAACACATAGTCAGTGTCTGTAGTCTGACTAATGATTACATCAAAATCTTTTTGTGCATGACTGTAGCCTTTTTATTTTATTATTTTTTTTTTCCATTTTCCATAATGATGCAAAACAGGGATTAAGGCAGTAAAAAGACAACTTCAGTCATAAGGAAAATTGCATCCTTATGAAACCCTTAGGGCATATGAAATTTCTATTTGGTAAAGGAGGGCCAACACAAGCTGAGAGGCAAAAGTCTGGAATCAAGTTGTCCTAGACATTAATGCAGTGGATGGCAGAAACCATACACTAATATAGTGCAAGAAAAGAGCAAATGGTATAGTAGGGTGTGCTAGAAGCATGGTGTCGCAGAATGCAATCGCCCGTACCACTACCGGGGGGACTTGCAACAATTATCTTGTTAACTCTAGATGAGGAATACCTCCTCTGCATACATGGGAATGACTATGATACAGACAATGATGGCACTGGAGAAATTAGAGGTAGTATGGGCACTGGCTATAATGTACACCTGTAGTAACAACACTCATCTACTTAAGAAGGTTGGTTTAAAAACAAAAACATATATCTAGCTAGAGAATTGAATGCTGACAAGGAATGATTACATTAAACACACTACAATTGCTATTAACAGGTGACCCTTCAACATCGGCAGAGAATGACAATGAAGGCAGTGTGCATGGTACATGTCCTCTTCTCCTCCTTAATAAGCACACTGTAGTGTTAGGCTATTATTTTTTTAGCCATTTTTTTTCAAATAATGTTTTACAGGGTCAGTAACCAAAGAAAACACTTCCACTAAACTATTAAATTTGCAGCATATCAGCATTGGAATGCCTGTTGAAGATGTTTATCATGATAATGTAGTTATATTTATCAGACAATCTAAGTTAAGTGGCACGCAGTATCCTAGTTTAATGACAGGATCGCACACCTCACAACATCCTAGTAACTCTGCAGGAAGTGACAGTGCAACACAAAGTCAAGCACATGCTGACATTACACTCTGGATTGTACAGGAAGAAAACCCATTTCATGTCAACACCAGTATCTCCAAACCCAAATGAAAACTTTGAGGACAATAGCAGGCATTCAGAGGTAACAATGTCCACAGGGACACCTTTATAAAGGGGAGTCAGGTGTGGACATTTGTTACAACTACCCCGTGTAAACCAAAATACATTGGCTGATAGCAATAAATGTGCTGAACTTTTTTAGGGCTCAGAGCATTGCTACATAGAGTCAGATGGAAATTTTCCAAATCATCCAGGGTATGCTAGAGGATTTAGTTGTGTAAACTAGTAAGTAGTAGACCAACCCAGCTCCATGACAAACAAAGGCTTTATTGGACAAAACACTCGAAACAGCAAAAACGAACAGTGAACTAGAAATCTGTAAATAAAATTTTACTTAGCGCTTTCACCCATCGTACAACTTGGGCATCATCAGAGTGATCACTCTGATGATGCCCAAGTTGTACGATGGGTGAAAGCGCTAAGTGAAATTGTATTTGCAGATTTCTAGTTCATTGTTCATTTTTGCTGTTTCCAGTGTTTTGTCCAATAAAGCCTTTGTTTGTCGTGGAGCTGGGTTGGTCTACTACTTACTATGCTAGAGGATTTTCAGAATTGGGATAATGTTATGATTGCGATGATGCATAGCATGGTGGGAAATCAAGCATCCTTGGCCACCTCTGTTCATGTACTAGATAGAACTTAGCAGACTCAAACAGGACTAAATCTAGGAAGGGGAAGAGGACAGGGTACAGGCCATATCACTTGAGACTACAAATGTTTCTCAGGAAAATACTGTATCTAGTCAGGAGAGCAATCACAAAAGGTTCCATGAAGGCCTCATCAGCATTCATCAACAACTACCAGAACCTCTAATTTGAGATCCCAGGCACAGTCCTACAGCACTGTCAGGTCAGTTTCTGCAAGATCACCTGCATCAAGTAGGTCACAGCATCAGACCAACTCACCATTTAGCTCTCCTGACCCTCTCTTCAAAATCACTTGCATTATCACCTAGCATTTGCTCTTAAACAACTGTGAATCAGCTGTGACGATACTGTTACTCAAAATTTAACCTTCAAAAACACAGTTGAATATTTAAATTAAAGAGGAATAAATTATGTATTAAAAGGGGGGGTGGCTGGTTTGTACACTTTACAACTGTATTTATCCACGTAATGGTAATGCTTAAAATGTCAAGAAACTGTGGAAAGAAATTTATATAACATACCATGATTTTGCAGTCATTAACTCCAATGCTGTATACATAAACATTCCTAAAACTGGCAGTTAAATATGACTTAAAAATGGTAATAAACAAGTTTTCATGGAAAAACCTTGAGAAAAAAATGAATACGCTAACGTGCAAGAAATCACTGCTGCCACTTCATCCTCACCACTGCAAAAATTATGATATTTTTGTGTCTGAAGTCATACATGATTGTGTATGACAATATAAAATAATCTGACGTACAGTACTTCAGCAATCAGCAGGATACTTTAATCTGAGAAGAAATTGTGCAGTACAAAGAACAATATGTTGGGCCAGTTCAGTAAAACCTACATGGCTCACTAAAACCATCTGCACATTTTGGTGTGACTTGCACATGGTAGTGCACTGATTTGTATTCAGTAATTGGCTCCACACACTGTGCAGAGCTGTGCAAATACAGTAAACATCATGGCATGCTAAGCAGCTGAACTGTGTGCTATTTAACCAATCCAAGATGAAGGAGCGATTCAACAAGCTATAAAGCAATCATGTACACTCAGTGCAGGTTTTTGCCTCGAGTTCCAAAAACTGTTGGAATACAGCCACGGAAACTACTCTACACAGAAAGAATGCTAGTGGCTGCTGTTGTTGTTTTGCATGTGCATGTGCTACAGGACAGGTCTATACTGCTGCTGCTGCTACTAATAGACCTCAGCCAAGAAGGAGAAGGCTGTTTAAACCTCATTTAACTTTTCATGGTCTGCATTAGTTGTACTTTGCAGAGCACTGCAGGGTGGATATACATTTCAGGAATTCTGCAACCTCTGTTGTCCTCAACTGAGAGCAAGGGCAAACAAAGGGGAACCAATACTTGTGGAAACTAAGGTATTTGTAGCACTTAGAATAGTACCTAGAGGGGACATGCTGAGGTGTCATAGTCCTCAGCATCCAGGATCCTCCATCAGTTACTGAATGCTATCTTACAACATACCAGAGACTACATACATTTTCGCCACACACCTGAGGACAGAGCTACAACTATGCAGGATTTCTAGCCTGTAGCATACTTCACTGAAGTCCTGAGTGCCATAGACTGCACACACATTGAAATCAAAGCACCACCCAAGGAACAGGGAAGGGTTAGATAAACAGAAAGGGCTTCCACACCATTAACTGCCAGGTCATGTCTAACACAAAGGGAATCATCCTGAATGTGTGTGCTGGTAACCCTGATAGTTACCAAAACCCCCATATCTAGCACAACTCTAAACTCTATCAGATGTTTTCTGGGGAGATAGCCCAGAAGGTCATTTACTAGGTGATGCAGGGTTTGCACTTGAACCATAATGGATGGGACCCATGAGAAATGCACACCCACCCATTGAAGAACTTTATAATGAGGCACATGCTCAAACAAGAAATATCATAGACAGTGTATTTGGCTGCTGAAGTCATGGTTCTGGTGCACAGGTACATCAGAGAGAGCCCTGACGTACAATCCCCATACCTATGCTGAAATTCTCATTGTCTGTGCTAGCTTTCACAATATTATCCTGAGAAAACAGTTTCAATAGGAACACCAAGAGGAATGGGCATACATCCCACCACCACTGGCAAGGTCACCACAGCCACATGCAGTTGAGGAGTCAGAGGGCAAACCACCAGACACTGTGGATGTAGGTAGACATAGGTGTGCACAATATGCCCTCATCCTGGCCAAGAAGCAATGTATAGTGCACCTGTTCACCACCTAAAGAGATACAACTTGTATGCTATGCACATACATGCAATACAATTGATGCCAGGCAATGCTCACATCCTTTACTTACCCATGCAATGGCTGTGTACTGCTACCATCACACAGAGTCAGCTCACATTTAAAACACTTCTAACTACTGGACTATCAAGATAAGTGTTGAACCTGGAATAGGAAAACAAATGGCTAAGAGCACAAATCAATGGCAGATGCTTGCATACTGTTACTTGCTAATGTACCTAAGTAGAAGGTGGGTGAGTTTTGCAGCAATGACATCAGTATGTGACAGCACTAATAGATGTGTTCTCTGTCAGCTAATAGGCCTTACACATCAAAGATACACACAAGACAAGATCCTGTAAGAAAGCAGTACAATTTTCTAAAGAGTATCACAAACACATATATACTAAACACTCAGTCAGCTATGCACCCTGGGCATCAGACAAAAGACTTATGTATCCCGGAATCCAAAAGATAGAAAATGAGCATATGGCACAGTTATCATCATTTGCACAATATGTTGTTTGGGGGGGGGACAGGAGGCCATGGCTGACACAAACAGTAGTGAGTTTATGTGAGTAAGAAAGACAGGCACGTAGGGATGCAGCTAAGCTATTAAATGGGCACTGAGACTGAATGAGCTGCAGTCCTCAGGAGTGGCCCGCATACTTGTTATGTTTGAGTGCCTCTATAGGCACTCAAAGTGAAATGTATGTGAGTGTTTGCAAGAACACAGCCAAGCTCTGTGCTAGCTCTATGTCCTGGCATGTTGCACAGATGTGAGCCATGCAAGTTAGACATAACAATTCATTGCTGTCACCCCTGAACATGAGAATTGGCTCTGTCAGGAGTTGCACTGGTACGTCCATGCCCATAGTAGGATGGGCTGCTGCTACCTAAATGTGACTGATGTCTGCTGGACAAGGTCTCCTCATGAGTATGCCCAAGATCATGTCTCTATGGTCTACTATGTCTGGGTGTGGACACCTCAATCACTGAGGGAGCAGTGGAAGTACAGCCACTTCAGAAGCATGATCGGGCATGTCCACATTGGCTAACATCAGATGATGATGCTGACCTACATCCACATGGATGCTGTCTCCCTCACATCAGACATTCCATTACAGATACTGCTCACTCCATCATGTCATTCACCCGATCCACTGAATCAACCATACAGTGGAGGCAGTCACCCATGTTAGTCTGTGTCACATCTACAAGCTTAAACATGTCCTCCAAGGCTCTATTGGAATGTGCTTGCATGATGGTGCTAAACATACACTGAGTTGCACATAAAGACACACTAGGATCAGTAGAGGGTGGACAGCAGGGCTCCTCTGAGCACCCCTAAAAATGCTCCTGCATGGCACCTCACCCACACTTTGGCCATGGCCAGAATTAAATGGCACTGAAGCTGCAGTGACCACACTATCCTGATCAAGTGTATCACTCTCCACCCATCTAATATCTGCGGGCTCAGCGGAATAGGTATGTGTAGGCCTATTGACTGTGTCTGAGGAAAACACAGGGAATGACTGAATGTCAACTTCAGTGTCAGATTCAACCTCTGCACTACCTGACTGCTTATCTGTTTGGCCACCATCATCATCAGAGTATAACAATACTCTGACAATAGGTAGTAAGAGTCCTACAGTTTCACTGTCAGTATCACCTGTGACAATAAGCAACAAACACAGGAATGAAATCAATACTACAGTAAATATTTAAAATGATTTAAAGGATAACAAACTAACAATGGTCACACTATCACAGATGGTACAGCAATACACACACTCTCATTACACCCAGCTCACATATACAGATAAATGCATATATCTTACAAATGGTCATCAATAATCAAAGAAACATTTTTCACTCCCCATGTGTGTGTCGATGACTCCAAACTTGGTAGGGAGGATGGTCCTGAAAGAAATGAATCAAGGTAAGGATGCAAATTAAACATCACAACTTCAATAACACAGGGGGACAGTGATTATACATTTTAGCCTATGTGTTCGTTAAGAATAGTTTTAATTGAAATTTGGCTGACATGTCCAATCACAGCCCATATGTAATGGACAAAAGTGTCATTAAGTCTATTAGTTTATCAATAGCTTCATAAAAAACATCCACAGGAAGTATTACTTATTTTTTTCTATATTTTACTATACAAGAAAATCTTAAAACTTGCCATATGTAAGCTTAAATGGAAGCTCCCGCTAGCACATACTTGTCCTACCAAACACATCAGCACCAAGGTCAATCACATGTTGCTTTACAGTTTCCACTGAGCTCTCTGGATGTCTGACAGTAGACTGGAACTCTTCATTTGGTGTCAGCGGTGGCTTGTTAGCAGATCCCTCTCCCCACACAGCCATCTTTTCATTGGCAACTGCGGCTGCTCTCCTCCAGGCTGATGAAATCATATCAGTGGCAACATAACACACCTGATCATAGGTCCTGATGTAACCCCCTTCTGCACTGACATCATTGACTACCAAATATGCATTCTGTCAGCCATATCCCTACATCCACTCTCAAGCAGAAAGGTGCAGTGCCACCTGAATCCCTGCACTATTATGTAATTTTCAGAGTCACTGAAAGGGGTTTACATGGAATTGTAGTCTTGAGTGCCATAATCTTATGTGACATAAAACAGAGAAGGATACAACACATTCATAGCACATAATTAAATTATTGCTTATATACACATTTTTCAACATTAAGCACTGGAGACACATATTTCAGTTATTAAAATTGAAAGTTATGTTGTTATACCACATCGCATTTACACACAAACCAATGTTTGGTCCAAAACAAGGAGTACCACTTTAGTAATACATCTTTTCCCATGGAAATAACAAGATGACTAGACATTTTCAAGAGAAAACTTCTTGAAACATAACTTTTGTTGTGGCAACACACAAATAGTAGTTGGGCCCACCACCCCCAAAACAACAAGCAAATGAAAGTTTGTACAAACCAAGGAATACCACATAATTCAAATGTTATATATGCTTTCAATAAAATTCTCACAGTATGTACACATTTACCCCAAAAAAGTAAATTTTATATGATTGCCAGTCACGTCTCACTGTGCCCACTACTGCCCTGGACATGTCACTGGTCCATCTTAGAAGCATAACACCCTGTGTCATTGACATAGTATATTACATTTCCCTGTTCTAGTCTCACTGCAGTGAACTTGTGTGTCTGTGTGCTTTTGTTCAGTTAGTTCACATTCTAGAGACCATTTTAGAACAGCATGTGATACACTCCTAGTACCATCTTCTTTTCAACTTGTGTTAAGTGCTGTGTTCTGTAGATAGGTAGGGGTTCTTGTATCACTGCAGTCAACTGGTATGTGTGCATTTTGTGTTCAGTTACTTTACATTCTTGAAACTGTTTTAAAACAGAATGTGAAACAATCCTACTACCATCTTCTCACAAGGCACTGCTTATATCATCAGCTATAAAGTGTTGTCTGACACTATGAAAGCCAAACTTCTGTTGTGGCACTTGCATTAATTACTGTGTTCTGTAGCTAGTTAGGTAGGAGTTCTAATCTTATTACAGTCACTTGGTGTTTGTGTATGTTCATTCTACAAGCAGTCTAGTGACAGTTTTAGAAATGCATGCAAGTCCACAGCTATGCCAGATGCTCCTCCAAATATCTTCTTGATAACATGCACTGAGGTTGTCATCCTCTATAAAGTGCAGTCTGACACTATTTAAGCCACACTTGTACTGTGTTCTTGTTCTGTGGCACTAACATTAAGTACTGTGTTTTTCAGCTTATCTAACTAGACATTTAGGAGTTCTAATCTGACAGCAGTCACGTTGAGTGTGTATTTATTCAAATAATTTTTGAGACAATTTTACATTGAGATGTGACTTCAAACTATGTCAGACACTCCTCCCAATGTCTTCTTCTCAGTGTACAATGATGCTATCATCTTCAATTAAGTGTACCGTGACAGTGTTAAAGTCAGGTGAATGTAGCGGTGTTATTCTTACAGTGTATGGAATCTAAAATAACAAAATGACCAGCTAGCACTCAAAAAAACAAAAGTTAAGTAAAAGCCCATGTTAAAAAACACACATGGTTAAACACTTTTTTCAATAAGACATCATCAGAACCTTGAACAAAACTGAAGAAATCACCTATAAAAACACATTGATTGACACCCCTCCATAATAGGAAATAAACACCAATCAGATGGAAAATGCTAGTAAAATATGAACAGGGAACCTATCATAAGTTCCTGGAAGTCAGAATACAGAATTGCTACTATCATCCAATGGTAAACCTCTCACAGGGTGAACAAACAAATTGGATCATATAGCATAAACACCAGTTATAAGTTAGTCTCCCTTAAAAGGAGAAAAGGTAAGAAATTACAACGCGACTATGCAGTTCTCATTCAACTATCACAGTGACACTTGCAGAATGGCACATATGTGTGTATGTATACCTACCACCATTAAATGCTCTGTGATATACATAAATATAATGTCATACTGATTACTTTGGCACATAAGTCTTGTTTCATCCACATGTTGTAATGCTGTTATATACACAAACATAACAAGTTTTGATTCAGTTGCAACCGTGTGGAATTCATTGTATGACCAACAGTGTTGCTATTCACAAGGATTATTGAGGTAGTCCCCAGCAGCATTGTGTGACTATTAGCATTTGTGTCAGTAACTGTTGTGCATTATCCATATAGACCTCATTTGTAATGTGTCCATATATGGTATCAGGGCACTCGCACACAGCTTTCTAATGAAAAACATATGGGCATATGATGTGTAATTGATGTAAATACATGACATAGGTAGAGTTGTATGACTGTGTGAACAGTACCACTGTGTGGCATGTGATGCATGTCCAAGATTGTATTTGGAGGTGTTGTCAAAAATCATTTTTAAATAAGTATGAAATGTTAAGGGGAATAAACAACTAAGCACAGAGCTTTTTGTGGATGTCACAACCCATACTCAGCTAGAGAAACTAGACAATCTTCAAGCTGTCGGTTTGCCCCAAAATGCAACCCCCTGTCACCACTATCCATCAGTAAAAGTATACATGCAAACATTACTCAGTTTATTTTCTCAGGAGAGCAGTTCATCTGTGCATACTCTAAGGATAAAAAACAGAAACGATGGCCCCTGACAACATCCCAGGTTGCCTATACAATAACTTAAAACCTGACATAGCAGGCACACTTGGATTCCTACTTAAACACAGCCTCCAGACAGCCTATGTTCTGGAAGAAGGGTGTACAGCAACAGTCTTCTATCTGAACAAGAAGAACCATCACCTGATGCAAGGAATTATAGACCCATAATCCTGACTCCTCATCTGTGAGGCAGACCAAAGACTCATCAAAGACCTTATCAAAAAGGACATAGGTGATCTCCTGACTATATACCCAACCAATTTTTGATTTGTTAAGGCTACTTCATGTCTGTTACATCTAGTTAACATCTTCAGAAAGGTAACCGAGGGCATGCATGAGGAAAAGTCTGCCATCTCAAATAACTTGACCTGGCCAAGGCATTTGACACAAATCCACACTTGGATATTACAGACAAACTGTCTCAAGTAGACATAAACACCTACATCACTAAGTGGGTAGACAAATGGATCACAAACAGGACACAACAATGTCGAAGTGTTTAAAGTCAGCTCTAGCAAGACTCTAGTGGCCAGGTCTGTATCTCAGGGTTCTGGGCCCTTTCCTGTTCAATATTTAACTCTCAGAAGTCAAGACAAACTTAGATATCCTTTGTCTATCCATCTTTTTGGACGACAGCAAATTGTAGACAATTATTGAATGCTATTGATATCATAGGATCATAGGAGATTACTAGGCTGATGGCCCTGGGTTCCTTACAAAATTAGCCAACAGCTTACCCCCCCAAAAAAAGAAACCTCAGTCAGCACCTGTTGCCTCTGTCAATGATGGACAAAGGTGGGTCCCCTGGGACAAATTTATGATTTTGATCCATTCATCAAGGTTGCTTTCGAAGAAGGTCAGTGAGGTACTCTGTTTGACATGCTTGGGAAGTCTATTCCAGAGATGGGGCAGCCTCTTCGAGACAAACCTGTCTCTCCTGCAAGTTTTGTTGATGTCGCATATTAGATTTAGGCCTCTCAAGCAGGTAATGTGTGAGGAGTTAGACTTACAGATATGGACTATCTCCAGTAGGGCAGGGTCTGACATTGCCTTGTAGGCAAGACACAGATCACCTCTGAGCAATCTGTATGATACTGAGTAGAGTGACAGTGATTTAAGCCTGTCAGCATAGGATAGGTGTTAGAAGCCATGGATTCTGTTTGTGAGCTATTTCTGTATTTCTGTAGCCCTACCAGTTGGTGCAGGTGTTTGGAGAGGTACATACCAAACGGGGCATTATAGTCAATTATAGGTCTCATAAGGGAGGAGTACTAACCTCCTTTTTTCTGGATGCAATCCTTTTACTTAGATGAAGCAAGTAAAAGGCTTTTCTGACCACCGCCGCCACATGATGGTCAAATGTGAGATTGTTGTCAATCTGAGTACCCAGGTCTCTCACAACAATTTATGTGCTAGGGTTGCTGCAAAACGTATTAATGTACACAAATGATTGTTACTAGATCCATGGAGACATGATAGATTAACAAAAAACATAATTAGCCCTTTTTTGAAAACAAATATACAGGCTAATTACAATATAGATAGAACACTCCTATGAGCAGACTAAGTGCCACATTACCTTGATAATCAGGTAGGTAGTCAGTAGAACATACACCAGCATGTGCCCACAATGGTGACAAATACCTTGTATATAGCACAACTCCTGACTATGGGCAGGGAATCCACACCAAAGGACATTATAGTCTAATTGTTCTCAGCCATCATCACACCAGTAAATGAGTACAATGCACCATTTTGCATGTACCTCACCACACAACTTCCAGGGGTGAATTACTCAAGAGTATCACTTTTTTCCACAATGAGCTTCCAGACATCTTTTTGGTCATATATAAGCATTCTTTGTGATGCATTACAATTAGGAGTTGACAGTGCAGACATCCCTTCAAGGTGTTATACAAGATGCATGTGTGATACACGTTCCTGGGATGCACCCAATAAATACACAGCTCATTGACAACACTGATGGCATGGGTTACATTCTTGCAAATGTGGATTGTGGCATATATTTGTCATACAAACCTCCCAACTGTCTAGCATTGTCCAGAATTTAAACTACAGGTGTAACAGTGGCCCTCTTAACACCTCCCCAAAGTGGTCATTTTGAGGAAGGTGTGCTTGATTCTCATTATAGATTACTGATAAATCTTTACAGATTTACAAGTGTGTTCATGCAGAACATATTTAATAACTCGCAATCTCATATTTTATGTTAATGTCACAGATTAATGGTGGTATTATTCTGATATTGTTCATGACTGTGTGTGCTTCTGTCTATTGCTTTCCATGAGCCTGTTGCTATGTGGCCCAATTGGTTGAGCCTATGCTGACATTACATTCATATTCAAGCAACGTATTTTGCACATCATCACAATATGCATATACCCCTATTGTATACACTGCCCTTGGTAAATGTCCTCTACAGTGACCATGTCAGGGTGTTTATATCAAAACCAATCATCTCTATTGCTATGAGACTTTGTGTGACAGTTGCAGAATATACAATAACTGTGGGATGATATGAAAATACCCACAGAAGGGAGGTGTAAACAGCAGTCCATACTGTATTATGTAGGTGTGTGATTACTGTTCATGCTATAACTGTCTTGTCTCTGGGGTGTACATACATTGAGATGCCCTTATCTGGTGTACATTACCATGTTTCAGTTGTCCTCTTCCACTTTTTTTCATTCCTACCATTAATGTGTGTGTCTCTTTTCAGTACACACACTCCCCCAAACTAGTGTATTTATAATGCAGTCTATGAACCCTAGGTGATCATTACAAAACATTTATTTCAATATGTCAGAAACATATTGCAGTGTACATTACACTGAGTACAATTTTCTATAATGTGCTAGTACTGCAGTTATTGCCTTAATTTTAGCCCTGGTGGTCATTGTGGCTGTCCGCGCAATTTCGCAGACCAAGTTTGCTTGTAGGTAAACTTGTCTGCATGTCCAAATGTGTTCATGTTGCTTTACATGAAACTTGGCTTGTATCTGTGCAAGCTCAATGAGAGGCATGCAAATCCAATTAGCACTGCTGCTCAACATGTAAACTCCATGCAGGCTTCGCACTAAGCCTATACAGAGTTTAATGAATTCCCAAGGATATGTTTTTATTCAAAGGTAATTTGAAACCATGAAATTCTGAATTAACTGTTTTTACTAGTTATAAAACATGAGGACATTCAGTACATGCATAGTTAGGTACACCACCTCACTACAGTCTATTGTACAAAACAGATAAAATTGTGATTATTATTTATATGATGCCTTACAATGAAACTAATCAGGAGTCAGTAAGCACTTGAATATGAGTTTCACGAATAAAAATATGTATAAAGGTTCTGAAAAAAAATTATGATGAGAAAGAATGTCTGATGAACAGTGGCAGTAGGATATATTTTATTTATTTATTTATTTATTTCACAGTTGTTAACTAGGCTAGTCCAACTGGGTTTGCAAACAAACCCATTTTCAGTGGAGACCCGAGGGGAAAAGCCCCAGCAAACATAAGTAAAGACAAAGTGACAATAGACAAACATTAAATAACATTCACAATAGAAAATAATTGCAAAAAAGAAAAGGCTATTAACCATTTCCAATTGTATCGATAGTAAGCAATCCATTTTCAGTGGAGAGCCAAGGGGAATGAGCCCCAGCAAGCAAAAGCAAAGATAAATATACAGGACAAAAACTATTAAAAATAACAATGCAAATACGAAATTAATTATAAAGAGAAAAACAAAAGAAAAAATTATGAACATTAAGGGTTGCACTGATAGCAGTGGTCTAAATTTACTATATATAAGGGTAAAAACAAAAGGATAATCATTGTTCAAAAGAAGGAAAATGCACAGACATTGTTAGGAAATGGAGGAAAAGATAAATAGTGTGGAGAATGGGAAGAGGGAGAGAAAGGAGGGGTCTATAGTAGGGCGATAGTAGTAGAGCTGAGGGTATAGGAGATTAGTTAAAGCAGAAGTTACAACAGAGAAAGAAAGTTAGGAGATGCAACAGGTTATACAGTAGGACAGACTAAGACTATGTGTGGTCAAGGCAACGGCATAATTTTAAGTTTAATAGGTGGGATTTAAGCCCCTTTTTAAAACAGGGAAAGGAAAGGTTGGATGTAATATGGAGAGGGAGTTTGTTCCAATTTAGTGAGACAGTGTGTTTGTAAAGTAGTTTGCCAATATTTCTTTTGGGTTTATAAAGTGAGAGAAGATGCTGATCAGCACTCCAGAGAGGCTGGGGGGGGGGGGGCAGTAGAGAGTAACATGGGAGGCGAGAGCAGGGCAGGCAGAGGGGTTGTTGAGTACGGAAAAGGTAGTGTGATGTTGCGATTGTAGGAGAAGGTTTGGAAATTCCAGCCACTGAAGTTTGTTTAGTGAGAGGCAGTGATGCAAAGAGAGTGGTTGGTTTAGAATAAATCTGGAAATTATATTGTATGTTTGTTCCAGTTTCTGCATTGAGATAATTTGATATTGGTAAGGATGGCGGAAGCATATAGAAGACTAGGTAGGAGAAATACCTGTGAAAGTGTGTGTTTAGTGGCAGTAGTGAGGAATTTTTTGCTCCTATAAAGTAGTCCAAGTTTTTGTTTTTTTTTTTTTTTTGATGGCCTGTTGTATGTGCAAGTCAAATTTTAGTCGCTCATCAATTGTTACCCCCAAGGAGTTTGGTGTGTAAAGCAGGGGAGATAGTGGTCCATCTAGGGAGGAAAGAGAAAAGTTGGATTTTAAGGTGAGATAGTGTCTGAGGTAGGAAGAGAAGGAGTTGAGTTTGCTTTGGGTTAAGGATTAGTTGATTATTTCTGAGCCGTTTTTCAACAAAGATAAAGGAATTCTGTGTTAGTGTGTGTAGTTCAGAGATAATATTGTGGATAAATAAGAGAGTACAGTCATCTGCATATTATATTACAGTTGAGAGACTACAGGATGAATGGAGGTTGTTGGTAAAAATGTTGAAAAGGAGTGGTCCAAGTATGGAACCTGGGGGTACTACTGTTTGAGCAGCAAGGAAGGGTGAGAAAGCCTGCTGCCATCTAACAGCTTTCTGCCAGTAAGGTAGGACTGGAGACAGCCAAGAGTAGAAAGAGAGAGGCTTAGGTCTGAGAGTTTGTTGAGAAGGATGGGATGAGACACAGTGTCGAAGCCTTTAGAGAGATCAAGGAATAGACAGGAAATCAGGAGGTTATTGTCCCTAGCTCTGCAACCTTTTGAGTAAATGATAGTAAGGCAGTCGAGGTACTGTGTTTAGGGCAGAAACCATGTTGCGAGGGGGTGAGGAGATTTTTGTGAATGAGATAGGACAGTATTTGAGTATGTATACATTTTCAAGGATCTTAGAGAGCAGTGAAAGAATAGCAATTGGTCTATAGTTAGAGGGTTCAACAAACTTTGTGCAGAGGAGTGGTATAGAAGGATTTCCATATTTTGGGTACGGTAGATTCCTGACTGGAGCAGTTGATTAAGATAGATACAGGATATGCAATAGAGTTAGCAGCAATTTTCAGAAAATGAAGGGGGAGTTTATCAATGGATGGAGAGCATGGTTTTAGTTTAAGAAGCAGGGATTTGATATATTTAGTAGAAACAGGTTGCAAGGTAAAAGGCTAAGAGACAGAGGAGCATAGAGGTTTAAGGGGAGGTGAGGGTGACACAGAAGAGTTGGGATGAGCAGAGATACCAGAGGGTAGGAGTTTAAAGATGTTGTCTATGAAGTGTTTGTTGAGTAAGTCTGTAGTTTTAGAGGAAGAGTGATAGGGAAAAGGGTTAGGGATGGTAGGAGAATCAGTGTGGAGCAGGGAGTTCATAGTACTCCAGAAATTGTTGGGGTCATTTGGGTGAGAGCTTTGAAATTTAGTGAAATATTGGCATTTATCTAAAATAATAAGTTTTTTACACAATTTCTGAGTTGCTTATAACCCTGGAAAAAGGTGGGGGGTTTAATGGTTTGCCATTTTTTCCATAGAGCATCTCTTTCATGCATCAAAGCATGAGTAGCTTCGAGAGCCAGGGTGAAAAATTAGATTTGATTCTGATTTTGCGAGTTGGGGCAAGAGAGTTTAGGACATCAAGGAAAATGTGGTTGAATTTAGTAACAAGTAACTGCATCACTGAGTGAGAGAGTTTTTAGGAAAGACCAGCTGATGGCAGAGAGTCTATAGTTAAAGGTTTCAGGGGAAAAGTTAGTCAGTTTCCTACAATCTCTGTAGAGATGGGGCTTAGAGAGATGAGGAGAGTGTCTTAAGCTAGACATGGGAGAATGGTCACTAATAGAGTCTGGGAAGATAGAAGGGTTACTATAGTTGTTTGGAGAGTTGGTCAAGATCCAGTCAATTGTGCAACCAGTGGTGTTTTTACTGTAGTGGGTAGGGGTAGTGATCAGTTGTGAGAATCCATACAGGTTTATGAAATGTTGGGGTGAGTCAACAATAAGGGAGTTCCAATTTATATTAACATCTCCAAGAATGATGGAGATGTTAATAGACTGGAACTCCAATAGACTGGCATAGCACACTGATAACACTGCATGCATCAATTATACTCTACATGTTTTTACAAGAAAGTAAACTCTAAGCTGAATGTCATGGTACGTACAGTGGATATAAAAAGTTTACACACCCCTGTTAAAATGCTAGATTTTTGTGATATAAAAAAATGAGCCCACAATAAATAATTTCAAAACTTTTCCCACCTTTAATGTGACCTATAACCTGTACAGTTCAATTGAAAAACAAACAAAACTGTTAGGGGAAAAAATATAAAAAAAAAAAAAGTACAATAAGCTGGTTGCATAAGTGTGCACACCCTTAAACCATTACTTTGTTGAAACAAAATGTAGCTGTAAAAAAGAATTCTCGTATGGAACATCGAAGGGATGAGAGAAAGTTAAACTGTACATCTGGTCACAATGTCGACTCTGCCGAACACAACACATGATGTCCATATAGGAGCTAAGAAAAGAGAAACTCCTACACCTCACATCACATTCTTACAGGGAGCAAGACCCCCTGCACCCCCCTGTGGGGTGCTATGCCCCCCTCATCCCCTGCTAACTATATATTCCAACTCCAAGATTGCACTACATTGAGGGAAGGGCTGAATGTCTAAAATTGCACTATAATGCAATCTCTGTGTAGTACTTCAAATTCATATCAGTGAATGCAAAGTAGCATTCGCTGATATGAACTTTTGAACATGGAGTGCTCAGCAACATGGGCAATCGAACATCCGTCTTTTGATTGTCCATCTTCAGAGCATCTCCATTCGGCTTTTTGATAGTAAACTTATATATGTGTATATATATATATATATATATATATATATATATATACATGCATGTATGTAAACCAAAGACTAAAAAGGTCACACAGACAAACCAGTTACTAAAAACTACAAGAAAACCTAGCCAAGCCAAAGATTTTACTGCATGAGACCTTAAACGTCCTGTAATAGAGGCCCATGGGGTATATGCAAATGACCCCTTAAAGACATCAAGTGTTTGAGCTACATGGCTTCTGAATGTCCATGGATTTTTACTTTTTCTTTTTAGCTCTTTGTTTCAATATTTCTACAATCTTTTACAGCTGTATTTTCTGTGATTTTAATAAGTTTGCTTTTGTCAGACTGTCTGTTCCACTATTTTTGGTTCAGTGGTTAATATTGCTAACTTCTACTCCCTGGTGTTACACTACATGAGCTTATTTTATTTGTGGTTTCAGTTAACGTTGTTTCTCAGCTGCACAGTCACATGCAGAGTATTTGTTGGCTATTAGTCTGAAATTATACCCACATTTGTGTGTATGCAGGGTGCTATTTTTGTAGCTTTAGAGAGGGCTAGGTATATTGTTAATCTCAGAGTATCAAGGTCATTGGGGAAGTTTGGTTTGTTGGTGATTAAGCATCAAAATTTTGATGATAGGGATCCTGTTTGGTATAGGAAAGATGGAATACATTTATGTCAGATATATTTTTATTTACTTAATGTACATAAGGTGTTGACTTTACAGGATGTTGTCAGTCAGTTATGAAAGGGAAAGGGGGAATAGCCTGCATATAGGCTGATGGGAGGAGAAGATGGGTTCTGTATGAACCTCTCTTCTGTTTCCTCTTTCCTAATAATTGCTGACCAAGACAGTGGAGTATGTGCACACTGGTTTACAAAGTCTACAAGTGGAAGAAATAGACAAATGTAGGTTCTGTAAAACAGAAGTGGGATTAGTTGCATATTTTGTTGCTTTGTGTGATACACTCTTGGCTGAGGGTGTGTACAATGAAAAAAAACACAATAATGCTACATGACTGGTGCATTCAGAATTGTGCAAAAGCTGCAAAATAAAAATGGCTGAGAAGCACCGGAAACATAAATAACAAAGCATTACATAGAATGATGAAGTTTATATCGTATGGGATCACCTATTACCAACAGTTAAAAAAATAGATGTTAGAAAAACAAATATGTTAGTTCAAAAAAGACAAAACTAGCATTGATCTTTGAAATTTACACATCCAGTGATTACAGTGTCTTATGTACATTGAGACATAGAGACATGAAATGCCAGGATTTGTAATCAGAAGCAAGGGAGATGTGGCAGAAGGATACTCAGAAATTTCCAATAGTAGTAAGAGCGACAGGATTATTAACAAAAAAAAATAACAAATACTCTTAAATATGCCACCAATACATGAAACCCCATATGTCCTGCAGAGGGAGGCAATTCTGGGCACATTGCATGTGCTAAAAGTACACTCTTGGCAAACATCAAAGACAGCAACAATGCTAATTTAATGAACTCTAATCATACCCTGACTTAGTAATGGGATCTATTTTCATCATGGTATTAGAAAACAAAAACCCTTAGAGAAATTAAAGCATGACTACCTTATATACACTAAACCAAATCTTATTTTTATCCCCTAATTCCTGAATGTGTTTATAAAAGGCATTGCTTGTCACTTTCCTATTATTATCAGACAAATGCTCACCTATGTATTCCTTAAAATGTCCGTTGTACTTAACAGCATAAAACATGTACACAACTTATTCTGTTAAATATCTTACAGCTTGCGTCTGACAGTTTGCATAACCATCTAATGTTTAATCTTTTTTAATAATTCAATGCACAAAACTCTGCTTTGATAAAATATACTTGCATTGTGAGGCGTTCCAAACTGGGTTCCTGATGTTTACCTGTGATACCCTGGCACATAGTAATTTCTTTATAACATAAGGTCTCTTTTAAGTTCCTTTCTCTTTAATATGTACAGCTGAGTGCATCATCTATGACATCTTTTAAAATCTCAGATCATGTCAACATGTCCCAGTGTCTCCATATAATATTTGTGAATATTCTGGTATTTTTACTGTAAGTAATTCAAAGTTTCACTGCAGTATTGCTCATCGTCTCTTTTTCTGTACTGATCTACTTCCATTATTCTTATAAAGGACAGGCTTTGCTCTCCAATCTCTTTTTTATTAACCCTGGTCAGCATTTCATTTTACATGTGTTATTCTTATGCCTTTTCATTTAACTCAACACATAATTTTCAAAGAGTTTCCTCTAATATTTTATCATCTATCACTATTTTTGACATTCTATGCATCTGGAAATGTTACATTAATTTAGGTAAAAGTATTTTTGCAATGAAAATAATTATTGATACCGGCTTCCTCCCCATAAATGTTTGTACCTAAAGGTCCTTCTGCCAAATACACATTCACATCCAGAAATTGAATTCTTTTCCTTGTTATCAGTGGTTTAAATTATACAAATTATGTAGTAGAGGTAATATAAATTAAACATATATCAAACTCATGAGTATCCTCAATATAAAAATATAATTCACAAAATTTTAATGAAACAATAAAGTTGTTCTGCTCGTTGAACATGTGATTTGCTTTCCAAGAAGCTAGGACTATATTGACCTATGTGCTATTTATCAGAGTGGTCATTGCCATGTCTGAAAATGTATCTTGAAAAATATAAAAAATATATATTTCAAGTGCTAAATTAACACGCTCATAAAAAATTAATAAAACCTATTTCATACCCAGTTTTCTGACAGAAATGCTTTCTCATTGCTTTAATACCATGATTAATGGAAATCATTGTAAAAAGTAAACCAATGTTAGTGTAACAAAACAAAAAATCATGAACTGAGCTCTATCTTTCCCAACTCAATAATTGTTTCAAAAAATCATTGCTATTTTCATGAAACTAGTCAAGCCCTCTATCAAACAATTTAATCCGCATTCTAAATCTAATGACATTGATACTATTATTCTACCCATGAAAGTGAGTCTCATGGAGGGGTTATTTTAGGTCATATATATCTTCAGAAGAACATAGTACAATAGCCTTCTTGTATATGGTGCACAAAAATAACCCAGTTTAGTATATCACAGTCTTTACCTTTATAGCTACCTGATTTACTTCAGGGACATATGACAATGCATCAGTTAAGAAACAGGATACCTAGAATCTTGATCCCTCACAAACACAGCCCTCCACATATCTGCACTCTTCATGACTAATTTATCATTAATAATAAAAATCTCTAATACTACTTTTTCAGATGCTGAGAGATTAGAAAAAAAAAATCCTTATAGCCACAAATTGGCTAGAACCACATAAGACATCATGGAATAATTTTAAGCTTGTGGCTATAAAGCATATACTAGCACATAAATTACTTCTGAAACAAACTAACAAAAATATTAATAACCCGAAAATATGGGAAAAGGTCTTCAATATTATATTAGCATGATACTGATTTTAGGAATATATTAAATATAGGAAGCATTTCATGTAGATATTGTATAAATGGTTTGTAGTAGTTATAGTGTATTATGTGTGTGATGTTTATTGTATTTTTGTAATGTTTTTGGAAAATATATTTCAATAAAAATTTATTATGGAAAAAAAAAAAAATCCTGTATACCTTTAATATTGACAAAATAAACTTTCCTCAAGTCCAAACAAACATTTACACTGGGATGTTTATTTAGAATAAAGGCAGTAGGTCTCTTTAAATTCTAATTAGCATTTGTCAGCAGTTGATCCTGCCTAATGAATTTGGTTAACTTCTTTAACAGCATTACACAGGTTGTCATCAGATGTCAAGCTTGTTGTATGGTGTATCTTGCCTGACCAAGTTGATTGACACCATGCCCCATGGTGGTATTGTAAGTCAGCTTAACAAAATGGATACCTATGTGTTAAAATGATAGGAAACTGGTTATAAGACAGAAGCCATACAATCTGATTGGCAGGTGCCTCATCATAAAGTATGAGAGTGACCTGTGCTGTCTGCTAGGGTACAGTGCTGGCAGTCCTCCTTATTTGGCATTTGATTTTCTAATCTCCAGATCCAAAACCAAGACCTCTGGCAAAGAGTTATTGTCAATTCACCCACGGACACCCTATCCCTTCAGCAAAAATGTACTCTTGTAAATGTGTGGTGTACTATAAAAGAGCTCAAATTAAGTATACAAAAGTGTAATATAGTCATATTCGGAATGTAACCACTCCTCTAAGCATACAGAATAGAAAATACCCCACTACCAACTGAACATTTTGTTGGGGATCTTGAAACATGGCTTGATAATTCACTGTCTTTTGATCCTCATATGAGAACACTAGTCAAGAAATTCTTGTACTTAGCGCAACAGATTGCCAAGGAAATATCATTGAGAACTAAAGACCTCATTGTTACCTTACAGACAGCATTGGTTAGCCCAGTTGTTGAGTAAAACACTCCTTCAGGTTGTAGCTCACTAGACACACCAATCAACAATAAACCACAGAGGTTCCTAACTAAGATGATTTTAAGCTTAATGACCCTGTGCTACCAACAGAAACTGGTAGCACTGTCACTTCATTCAGTATCTTATAGACTTTTGAGGGGTGATCTGTGACTTAAATTCAAGGCCATTAAAGACTCTACTTTTTCCTGGATCTCTTGTATCACTACAATTCTTATAGTTTTGCAAATTCCAAAACCAGCAGAGAAATAGAGTATGGCCTAAGGGAGGGTGCTGGCAGGGTGTAAATGGTCAAGGCACTCAGTCACTTTGTAATTCCTCTGATTGCTATGATTATGTTTAGGATTTGCTGAGGAACTACAATTTTAATGTATACTGCCTTGCATGCATTCATGGGCTGTTAAAATCTTTAGTATAGTCTCCACAAGTCAATGAGAGCAAATTATAACCTTTACTAAAGATACTGTGCTGCTTTTCACTTGGGATATGACTTCATAATTTCTAAATAGTATTATCTGTGTTTTGACACTCAGCTTGTTTCATGTGTTTGACCCTGGTTTGATTTTGGTATGTTTTTAAGTAGTAGGTGAGACTTTTTTGGAAATTGTGCTCTAGTTTGTTCTAACTGAATACCATGCATTTGTATTGATTAAATAAGTAACTATTCTACATTATGGTTTTACGTGACTTCAGAAATCACTTAGGTATGAAAGCACGCCTGCATTCAATAGATATGTATCTGTTAAAAGCTTTTGAGCCTATTTTTTGACTGTCCTTTTATAGATGATGGCAAACACTGCAGTGGTATAGAAGGTCAAGCTAGGGAGCAGATAGAGAATAGTTTCAGAGAAGAGAAGTCATAAAGTAGAAAGTGCAGATTTTATGAAAGTGGCAGGAAGACTGCATAACAATTTTATTATTTAAATGACTGGGTAGGCTGTATTACATTGGAAAGGAGACAATTAATAAATTAGAAGATAGTTAAATATACCCTGAAATTCCCAGTCCACAGTTGAATATCTTAGGTAAATTCTGCCCAACACATTAACGTTTTATTACCAAGACTGAGGGCTTTTGTCTATTCAGAGTACAGACTAGAAGTGGTAATTCCAAGAACTGTGAAGCCACAGAAGGCAGGGTTCATTAATGCTAGTCTTCCCATTGTCTATTGGCTATTAGTATTA
The DNA here is from genome assembly GCF_019279795.1 of Protopterus annectens. Lineage (NCBI taxonomy): Eukaryota > Metazoa > Chordata > Ceratodontiformes > Protopteridae > Protopterus > Protopterus annectens. The sequence goes on from NC_056725.1 coordinate 1,077,129,604, forward strand.
GACATCATGGAGTTGAAAGAGAGGGCAGGGTAAGTGGCCACAAGTATAGCTTATTTATAGAGGAAGCAGTGTCTAGCATTGTGAGTCCAAGCTTTATATTGATTGCTCATACAAGGTGTTATGAAATAGGTGCTTACTGGGGGAGTACAGAGTAAATGCAGAACATCTGTGGTGAGGAAGGACATTAATGGGAGAGATGAAAATGCTGAATTAAGGCAAGGTAAAATATCACTTCAACATTAATAATGGAAGTACTGGCCAAATGTGTGAGAAGCTTTCCAGAAGCAGAGAAAATGTAGGTGGGGTGGGTTCAACCTTTAGTCTATTCATAGCTGTCTGCCTGCTGTTGTTGGGTAATATGAGACAGTTTTTGTTGTTTTTGATATTTCTCCTGAAGAAATCCATGGTCATTATCACAAGTAAAATGAAGGCCAGTGTTACTGAGCTTTAAATTTTGGGTGGATATCTTGGCTTCATAGGTTATCCTACAGTGACTTAAATAGGGATAAAGAGCTGGAAAGTGCTACATAAAAACATAAGTACACCACCGGACAGGTGAAGATGTAGAATAAGCTCATTACCTAGAACAGAATATGTATATGTAATGGAGATACCCATGATGTTACATTTAACATGAGACATAGGGGCAGGTGTTATGGAAGAACTAGTGAGATGTACTCTGAAAGTCTGTGACAGGTTTGTGTGGGAAGTGAGAGTTCCAAGGACTGGTGTGCTGCCAGCAATTAATCAGAGTGGGATATATTGAAAGCCAGACTCCACAAAGTAAATTGCAGCTATGATTATGGCCCAAGGATAATGGGTGCAGAGTGTCACTATTTTAGACAGATGCAGTGAAAACTGATTTAAAGAAAGTGCACATGGAATCAAGTGGAGAGGATGGAGAGATGGCAAACATGGAATTGTGCAGAAGACTTAGATAAGTTCTAGAATTTATAGAAACAGAAGGCTCAACAGGCTGGTAAGATGAAATGTGTGTTAGTCATAAGAATGTACTTACGAAATAACATGAGAAGGACTGACTGAATCAAGAGGCCTGATATTGGAAGGTGGGGTTGAGGCAACATTATACATTCAGAGGGTTTGAGGAGATATTAAAGATGCAAGGTTACAAATAAGTAAGGTGTAATAAAGGCAGAAAAGTTGAGGATAAGGAAAAACAGGTAAAAAGTGCACAAGGATCATCAAAAAAGAAACATAAATTAGGTAAGAAAATCAGAATTTAAATAATTTCTAACATTTAAGTTGAAATAGAATGGAGAATGTGACAACATTTGAGATGGCTGGAATCTATGGAGTATTTCCAGAAAATGTTATTAGATAGATGGAAAAATATTATATTAAGAGTGCAAAAGGAAGGATTTAGTGAGGTTTACATATGTTAGGGATAAGAGGGGGAGGATGAATAATGGATAATCTGCATCTCTAGTGCCAATGTGGTGAAATCAGAAGTCGGTGGGTGAAGGATGCAAGATTCTTGAAGATGACTTACAAAATAAAATTTGCAGATATGTGGGGTGATTTGTCTTTTAGCAGCATCGCGGAGTAAGGAGAAGAAATGTAAACAGGTTAAAGATTAGAACTGTGGAGGCTTCAAAGTGGGTTTAATGCAACATAACATGACATTGGAAGGAGTTAAATTCAGTAGTGCAGGCAGAATGAAGCTATGACTAGGTAAGAACACAAATTGAGATGATCATGTGGCAGCTAACATTAAAAAGCAGGGGTTCCTATTACCTAATCAAACTTCCAGAAGGTTGAACACCAGAAGTTTGAACCTGGAAGTTCAAAATGGGAAAATGTCAAAGCTGCGGAAGTCCAATTTCTTTCCCAGGGAAAGAATTAGGTTGGAAGTTTCTGCGGCTTCGACATTTTCTCCAATGTTGTGCGAAGGTTATGGAACAGGTTAAGGTAAGTGTGTGATTGTGATGGACGTTGGGGTTAGGGTGCGGGTAAGGTAAGTGTGCGATAGTGACGGACTTTAGGGTTAGGGTGCGGGTAAGGCAAGTGCCTGATAGTGACAGACTTTAGGGTTAGGGTGCGGGTAAGGTAAGTGTGCAATAGTGACGGACTTTAGGGTTAGGGCGCGGGTAAGGTAAGTGTGTGATAGTGGCAGACCTTAGGGTTAGGGTTTGGGTTAAGGTTAGTGCATAGGTAGCTGTGTATGTAAGGTTTAGTGTAGGTTTATAAGGTTTTTGGTGTGTTTGTGTTGTGTGTGTGTTTTTTGGAACAGCAATTTTTTTTCCCTGGGAAAAAATTCGCTATTCTGATGTTTCAATGTTACTACATTTCGATCTTCCAAGTTCGAACATCTGGTGTTCAACCTTCTGCAATTTTGATAATGTAAGATGAACCCAAAAAACAAATAAAAAAGGTAAGTGCAGTGTGAGAGTGTGAGGACATAGGAAACTATAACTCTTCATTTTTCCTTTTTATCGGTCTCTTCAACCAATTATCCAGTTTGAGACAAACTGTCAGGTTAGCTCTGAAAAGGATAATGTAATTAGTGATTAGACAATCAAATATGTGTCCGTAATACTGCCTGAGCAAAGGGAATTTGATATTAGTAAATTATTATAACTTAAGTGGTTATGGCATATTAAATTATGAAATACATTAACATTGTGTAATGCATTGAATTTGCCTCTCTTTCTAATGGGATAATTGCTGATTTGATTGTCTAAAGCTACATTAAGGATAGACAGGAACACTTCCATGCTAAGTAACACAAATGTGTACTGAATAAAAGTTGATGTACATAAGGTTTATGGGCCAAGATGACATACAAGTAATAGTATTCTATGGTGCAACCAATGGAATGGTGCAGATCTGTATTCATTCTTTTAACAATTTTAATAAAGGAAATTTAAAAAAAAGTTCTCGCCCCTACTGCCAACATTCCAAGTTGAAGTAATTTTTTCTCCATTCTAGATGAAAAAGCTTGGGCAAATTCTCTTCTATCCCAGATCCCCAACACATTTTCCAGAACTTATTACAAATAAGCCAGGCATTATTATTTTTGACCTTATCAGTCTCATTGTACACTCCTTCCTTTGCTTCTGTGAATTCTGCAACATATGTCTTTCCATTCTATTATTTGTTTGTCATATATGGAGATCTACCAGCTCCCATTGCATGAAAGTCTTCTTTCCTTAACTTAATATCTTCCCTTACTTCTGGTGATTAAAGCCAGGTATATGGTTTACCATCATGAAAACAATGAACCTCATTTGGCCACAATTTCTTGCCAGTTTTTTAGTTATTACATTGTTCGGCATTATCTGTTCAAGCATCTTGTCCCAGACTTCATCATGGCATAAGAGAGAAACTTTTTTGAAGGTGGGAGATAAACTTACAGTGCAAACAATGTTTGGTTAGGTATTCTTGGATTGTCATGACAGAGTGAACATATGTTTTGGATTTCTTGGTTTGCCCAGCTGTTATCTTTACGGAGTAACTCATCCCAGTACCATGTTGTAAGCAACTGGAAGCTCAGCACCTCTCTTGACCCCAGTGTCCACAACATATGGCCTCAGTTCTGAGGACATGAGGAAGACATCAGTCACTGACCTCTGTTGATAAGTAACAGTGTATCAGCAACAAATTATAAGCAGACTTTTATCCAAATGTGGAGCTGCCATGCACTTTGAAAACTTTTAAATTATGCAAAATTAGCTTGAATGATATGTTTAGAGCTTATATCCCTCACCTGCTCATGACAAATGTTATTCATCTGAATGTCATACTTTATAGATTATGTTGATTACACTAAAATAAAAATGCAGTCATAGTGAGTTGCATTTAACATGACTTGTCATATAATAGTGCTATTTTGTAAAATGATGATGGTAGTATTTCTTTAGCAGTAGCTATTAAGTATACTCTTTCGCAGTCCTTTAATTAATCACTAGAAGAATCAACTAGTGGGACATTAAGCAGGTTTTTTTTTTTTTTATAAAACATTTTTTATTGATTTTCATGAAATAAAATAATACAAGAAATATGATATATAAATATACAGAATATATGTCTTAAAAACATCATAACATGGAACAATAACTATTTACAATGTCCATAACAGATATAATGTCATTGTTGTGATTACATTTTATCTAGTAGTTTTTCAAGCTTTAACCAAGTTAATTCCTTATGTATCTTAGTAGTTCTTTCTGAAATAGTTTGCAACTCCCTATTATATCAAGTTTAGCTAATAGTAAAAAATCTGTAAATGATAGCATTTTTTTACACTTCCAATTTGATGTAATGATTTTTCTTGCAATTGCAAGCAAGGACCAAAGACGGTGCACCTGTATTTTGGGGATATGTGTTGGTATCGGTGCATTGAACAGTAATAATGAGTCAGATACTTCACACTTGTCCGACCACAATGCTTTTATGAAATTTTGAAACTCTATCCAGAATAGAGCTACTATTTTACATGTAAGAAACATGTGTATCCAATCTGCACAAAGTATTTTCTCACATCTGCAACATTTATTAATATTATTTTTTGATATCAAGTCCATCTTATGTGAGGTAATAAAGCTCCTATGGATGCATTTCCAAGTGAAAATTTTTCCAAGAAGGGGATGACGTTGGGCTGCTAATTGATTTAAGTACTAACTCTTTATCACTATCTGAAAAATGGATTTGTTTTTTCTTTCTGTGAAATTCCATAAGGAGTTCTCTGGGATTTGCATATTGGTTCTTAAAGATTTATATATACTTGACAATGATAGAATATTAATAACATGCAAAGTGTTTATTTCACAAATAAGAGAAAGTATTTTAGGTATAGGTGTTGTGTTAGTGATATGACATATTTTAAATTCATTAACTATGTATTCTCTAAATATTTGTATGGTCAACGAGTTGTTATGCTTTATGTTATACCTGGCCATAAGAGAACATGGTTCGTGGATATTATTATTGCATAGAAAATGGTGCCAGAAAACTAAACCATTTTCTTCCGTTACTTTTATTTTAGATACGTTAAAAGAGTCCAGACATGTCTTCATGTATGCTATGGGAAATATTAAAAATATTAAGCTTTTTTCATATGATTTTTGTTTATTATCTTTTTAAAATTATCTAATATATAATTAATAATCCAACAAAAAATGTCACAGGATACCTTCTCCTTGAAAAGAACCAGACACCAGGCAGAGAAAGGTTATAAGCACTTTTGTTCCCTTTATTCTCACTCAATACAAACGGAACTTCATCAGATACAAAGCCTTACACACGTCCCCCCTTTTTTATATACAATTCAATTGCTTAATCACAATCAATTAACTTAAATGAATTAATTAGTTAAATGTGCTCTCAAGTTAAAAACACATTAATGTGTTCTTTAAAAATATATTGCTATGTATAATACATAAATAATTCTCCTATAAAAACACATATATAATAAACATTTCATCTGTTAAAAAAATATATGCATATATTTATACTAACTTAATTGCTTCTATGTTCAACCACTTAAACCATTTTCATCTAATCTCATCTGCCTTTAAATGAAGCAAGCTCCTTAGAGAAATCCTGTCATTAATACCAGGAAAAACTGTAGCATTCAACAACACCTGCCAGTGTTTTTCCCTGTATTCTAAAAAACAGGGCCAATTACCCCCCTCTCCTCTCTACCTACCTTTTCCAATACACAGAAGAGGATTTTTTTTAAAATCCTTACAATTTATGCTATGTCTAAATAAGGCATGTGTTTTATCTTGTCTCCTAATTGCATAAATGTGTTGGTAAATTCGCTTTTTTAACTTCTTTTCTGTTTTCCCTATATAATTTGCACAGCATGACTGGCACAAGGCCACATAGACAACTCCTTTTGTATTACAATTATAATTCCCTGGCGCTGGAATTATTCTATTGTGACCCTCTATCACTATATTCCTACATTCATAGATATACCTACATTCCCTGCAGCCATTGCATTTCCTCATATTACCTAATGGAATCCTATCTTTGTCTTTCTTCCTTTCAAATAAGTTCTTAATATTGGGTCCTCTTCTGAAAACTATTTTTGGTTTATTACCCAGTTTTTCAGTTAATCCATATGCCCCAAAAACACAATTCCAGTTCTTTTCTACCATTTTCCGAACCTCTACACTATCCTCATTATATGTTAGCACAGCAAGTAGTTGCCTCTTCTGTCTTCTTAACATTCAACAAACTCTCAGTTTTTTTCAATAATGGGGGATAAAAATCTTCTCTCCTGCTTGTTACATAACTCTCCTGTCCCTCTAGGACACTAGTTGGGTAACCCCTTATTCTTCGAGTGACTCATGTTTCAGTCTGTAACTGGTGACAAAACTTCTGACAGGTAACATGTTGGTAAATAATTGAAAAAAAAATAAGATTTCTTCTGATAAAGTTTTTCACAATATCAAGATAAGTAGCTGTGGAAAAATTCTTCAATATTTGTTGAGTTAAAATAGAAAATTCCTGTCAGAAAAAATAATTTCAGGCAGAACATTAAGAAAGTGCAGCCCTTGGCATCTGGGCCACACCCCCTACCACTAAGCAAGTTTTCTGAGGAACTGGGGCATTTGTCCGGGTAATGTTTCAGTGAACCATATCTCAAAATGTATGATTTACTGAAACAAGTCAGGACAAACCATTTTCTAATTTCCAGCTGAAAAATCTATTCTCTACTAAATAATGATGCAAAGTAAGAATTCTGTCTTGAAATGCTGCTAAACTTCTGTTTTCTCATTCAATATAGTTTTTAATCAGAAAACAATAACTTTCTGTAACAGTGCATGGGAATCAGTTTCTTACAGTCAATCACAGAACCAGCATGCACTACTGATGAGTTAATTTCAATGTTCTCCATCATTCCTGACAGATTTAACTTGCAATGTCTCTGAAACTAATTTCCTGTAAGATTATATACTTCCAAGTACTCATTGTTAGTTGCAGGTCCTCATTTATGCACGCTGGCAACGAGTCATATTTTCCATTGCTAGTGATTTAAACAAATTTGAGACATGCCTTATACATTTAACATTACTGGCTTTATAGTATAGTGGAAGCATATATTTACCAGTCCTTTTCTTTGAAGTAAAATCTATCCTCATTGCCAACTTGACTGGACACTTTCTAAGTTAGGTGCAACCATCAAATATTGTTCACAGTTCCTTGCTAAACAAACAAGTCTTTTTTAAATGGCAAAATTAAATAAGCCCATTTATATTACATCCATTTAATTAATACTTAAAAAAGCATAAATAAAATAAGATCATGTTTGTTTAATAAAACTATTTTTGAAATGTTTGTACCATTCATCATGTCCCTATAATTTTTTTTTTTTTTTTAATTTTAAAGTTTGATTCTTTCCTTCCAGTAATGCAATAGTCATTAAACATGTTCTTGACAAAATATCTATACTCTACAGATACTTATATTTTATGGGAGAAATAGCAAATGATCTGTTTTGTTATGAAAAATGAGGTTTGGAACAGACCAGTTTGTCCAGGGACATCTTCAAGTAGGGTTATATAAATAGATTAGCAGGAATTAAGAGGACAGGGGAGGATAGGGTTAAATAGGAATGAGGGGTGCTTAGGAAGAAATGAGGTAAGGGTAGGGAGGGGCTTAAAAGGTGTTAGACAAGTGTAACTGAGTTGGAGTCACATTTTTCGTGTGATCTTGCTTTGGCACGGTACTCCCATGACAACCTGTAGGTATACCTAGGAGAGATGGTAGGTCTCTGGGTACTGGTTGGTTGCAGGTGGTCTTTATATATGTCTTTATTTATTGATTTATTTATTAAGTTTCCTCTGGGTGTTCAGGTTTTTTTTTTTTTAACTGTTGATTTGCTCTACAGTGTGCAGGAATTCAGTGCTAACCGATGCTTAGACTGATTAAGGTAGTCAAGTTTATTATTGGGTATTTATATTGTGTTAAAAATCTGTATTTCTTTTGGCTTTCGTGATGGCATTTGGTTTTTGTGGGCCTTCACATGTCAGGCGAGGACTCCATGAGTAAGGAGCATTGTCACAAAGCAAGTTAAAAAAAAATATGTGGATTATTGTCCCATGGTGTCCACTGGTTTTTCCACTGTTCTCAACTGGTTAAGTTTTCGGAATGTTTAGATTGAAGGGGCAGGCGTGCCTCAGGGTTTTAGTCAGTTCCTCATAGAGTTTGTTGCTTTCTGTCAGATTGCTGCAATGATTCTCCCTGTCCAGGAATAATAACTGTCTTCTTAGGACCAGTGAGGCTGTAGCAGTCATGGAGGGGTTGGCACATTTTGCAAGTGACTAATAGGATTGCCTGCCCCCTTTTGCGCATGGATGCGTTTGCCTCTCAACTGCCATAAGTTTATCTCAGAGTGTCAGACTGTGCCTTGCCATAACTGCAATACCATGTAGTGACAACTCATTATATTTTGAGAGAATACCCTCCATCGTTTTAACAACTGTTAAGTTTGTAAGTAGGATAATTGTAGGGGTCTGTTTTTGGTCTGGATTCTATCTTTGACTATGGCTTTGCTCCGATTAATATGATCATCATGAGTATGGGAGATAGGGGTGCTGGGAGGTGGGTGACATCCAGTGTCTACATAGTTGTTTCAAGTGCTGAGCATTCATTTCAGTAAAACGTCTTACTTTGTAAGGTATAAATCATTGCATTGCACTAATGAATTTTGTTTCCCAGTATAATCCTCTCCTAAAGTGCTGAGGTTCATTCACTAGTCATAATGAAGGACATTTGCATTGGTTCTTTTATATGATTTCGGTGGTGGAGATAGTTTATTGAGCACTATTGGTTTTGTGGTTGGTTGTTTTCAGTCGAACTGGAAGTCTTTGTTGAAGGAGTTTTTTTTTTTTTTTTCATGCCACGAGGCTCGATGCGCACATGCAGTGTAGCCTTATCTGCTAGGAGGAGGGAGGACTAATGTATAAGGGTACACAGTATGTTTCTTAATGTTCAGATTTCAATAAAAACATAACAACAGCAGAAGGTTGCCAAAAAAAAAAAAAAACATATATGCGCTAAAACTATTCCATTTGTTGGGCTGCTGTTTTTCTTTTTTATATATGCTGTATACTTTTGATCGGTTTCTCATAAATTGTGGGGAGTTTCGCTTCCAACACTTTTGCAATTTTCCAGGAGAGAGCTTGCTTGTTTCCATGGGTTTGTAAATTATTTCAGCAGGCATTTTAACAGTTTACAGCAGACTGTCTTGGGTCAGACCTCAAGGATGAGTAGTGCGATATACGTGGAGTAAAGAAAGCATACCTAGCATTTGTCATAAGCAGTTGTACCGTCACCCCCTTTTTCGATATGTTTACTGTTATATTGGCATGAGGGTTTCATTATGGGGTTTATAGGTGGTTACAGTATTTAACATATTTTTCATGTAAGTTACAGTCTAGCAGTAACATTTATGTTTATGATTGTCATGATGGGGGTAGTAGGGGTACCATGCCAGACAGTTGTATTAATATAAGTAAATAAAAATATTAAGTGAAAGAACTGAGGATGATGGGCTTGCTTTCAGAGAGGGGGGGATGATGGGCTTGCTTTCAGAGAGGGGAAATGTCAGTGCAGAGGATGTTCAGTATTAAGGTGAACAGAGCTCTCACCTGTCCAAATTCTCTCTACTGTATAGATTTTCACATGTCCAGATATTACCTCAATTCTTGGTTTGGTTTTCTTAAAATTGGCTTTCTGGCAAATTATTGGCAACTCATCAAAGACTGAAGTTAAGTAACAGTGACATTTGAGTCGGGCTTTATACCCTCCAGAAAATGCATGCTAATGTAAAACTGGCTAGGCTATCAACTTTTCTGAGTTTGTAAGAGCAATATTTTGAAACTGTTTCTCTTTTGGGCCTCTTCCCTATTTGTTGTGAGGCAGTGATTGCAGTCACTAAATAATGATATACATTGGAAATCAAGGGGAGACATGCAGCACATTTTCTAGGGATTCGTACCATATACCTCAGCGTATTTACTTAAATTTAGTGCTGAGCCAAAAGTCATGCAGGACAGAGCAGGAGTCTTGAGGGGTTTTTAAATAAGTCTTGATTCGTTCAAATCACAAGAAGTGTGAGATTGTTAATGTTCCTCATTGGTGACAGGCCGCAATCCTCTGTGATTTACTACAATTCCCTTTTAGGAGGTACAGGGTCATATTTTGGTTGTCTTATGATTTTATCTGCTTTCATAAAATGGCAGTTGTCTAGTAGTACACAATTTTCTTGATGAAATTGAGAGGGAGTGCTGGCACATATTTTACTGCTATTTTGCAGTAAATGCTCATTCCTGCCCAAAGGTGGTGGAAGAGACAGATTTCAGCTCAGTATTTGGGTTGTTCTTTGAATGTTGGGATTTTTCCTTTGTGGATTCTGGTCTGTCTGATCACAGAGGTATGGAATTTGTGTGTGTATTTGTTGGTGACCTGAATAAGGGGATTCTGAAGATGATGGAGGCTATATCAGTGGATGTGCTGGTAGTTTAGGTGATGCACAGTAAGGTTGCAGCTGGGGGAGCATTGAGTAACCAACAGTCAGTGCCCTGAAGAAGATGGATTTGAAAGGTAATGGATTCTGCTTGTGTGGATGTTTGATTGTTGGAGTGGGGCAAATGACGTCTTAGGTGTTTTTATTCGGGGCTCATTAAGGCACCATCAGAGTGGAAGTATTTGAGTCTGTGTAGGGGCAAGTTGAGGTGGAGGTATGTTTGGGGCAGGTTAATGCAGGGTTGGGGATTGTTTATGGGTGTTTGTGGGCTCTACAGGTGAGGTGGAGTCACAGCATTCATGTGAAGCTACGGGGTAATGGTTTTGGGATCCTTGCATGCTAGCCAAATTTAATTCTTATTTCCACATGCAGTTCCTATTGTTCTTTATGAAGGATATGGGGAATAAGGGGGTATTCTGTGTGATATGAAGTGGGGGTTTGTTCCAAACGAGGTATGGTCAGGGAGACAAATTTGTTCTTCAGGCAGGTTTCATTAATGTCACATATCCACTTAAGCTTTTTGAGTGAGTAACACACATACCATTTGGCTTCTGTTTGGACTGCTAAGTGGGAGTTCTCCACAGGTGGGGTGGAGTCATGATAAGATGATGTCGAATCAGAGTATAGGGGCATGGTGGTTTAGGTTTGAGTTTCCTGGGGAATGGCTATACAGATGGGTTGCTCAGAGGTTGGCGCTACTTTAAAAGTTTAGCACTGTGTTTCATTAGATTTGGCATCAAGGGGCAGGCAGTCAGATGCACATGATTTAACTCCTTTTAAGACTAGGGGAAAGGTTTTGACAGAGCATTGTGTGGTTGGGTGAGGGTTAATAAGCTGCGGCATTGCTTTGAGGTGGCACATGGAAAAGGAAAGCTTCGGGGGGAAGCCGAGCCTGAAGTTGCTTGTTGACTGGTTTTCTTGGGTCATTTGGTGAGAAGCAAGTGGATGGATTGTTTAGCATGGGGTGTTGGGTTAAGGGTTGTAATTGGGAGGTTGGTATGTGCTTGTTGGATGGCAGGATGGAAGGACTACTGGGGATGTTGAATATTTGGAATTTCATTTTAATATGGAGTAGGTGTTTTAATGTGAATTGTGGAGGATTAGGATTTATTTATCTGATTAATTTAGGAGTGGTATGAGTGGGTGTCCCTGTTAGGCGGTGTCAGGTTGTTTCAGGATTAAAGGTTGTTATGGGAGTTTGAGGCACCTTTTTACATAGGAGGTTTACAGTAAGGCTTTGCCTGATATATTAAATTTCCTTTGCGTGAGTGTGGGGCACTTTTTATAATGAGGGCATATGGTAGGGTCAAGCTGGTTTTAATGTTGCAGACATAATATTAGCTGGGGAAGTTAGGGGGAATAGAGTCCATTTTCACTTTGTCAAGATGTCAGTGGTATGGTTTGCTGATGCTGTCAGCTGAGGCATATTAGGCTGGGTTAGAAGGATTATATGCTTATGGCAGGATACTGGGGTAGCTTTTAGAGGCAAGGCATATGGAAGGTTGTTGCTAGCTTGGTCATATTGTGTTGCAGCCATCAAGGGTTATTTTGGTTAGGTGTGGGAACAAGCTGGGACATGTCAGCTGGTCAAGGAGTTTTTAGCTGCAATTACTTCAGCTCTGGTGATGGCAAGGTTAGGTTGTTTTACTAAATTTTTGGGCAGTGCTGTATGCTGGAAAGATAAGTCTGATACTGAAGTTAGCAGACATGGCTTATGGTAAAAGTAAGTCACTTGCAAGGGCTGGTGTTGATTTATGGAGGGCCATTGATTTATATTTTGTCTGCTTATTGTTCATGGCTGTACTGATGTCATTAACAGGGTAGTATTGAATGATAAATGTTATCTTGCCTTATAATAGTGAGTTTGATGGCAGGATTATTTGTGTTTGATCCATTAGGAATGACATCTTATTTTGGTCATTAGTATATTTGTGGGAGAAAGGGTGTGCAGTTAGTCATATTTGTTTTCAGATGTCATTGGGTTCAGAGTTTTGGTGGTTTAATGGTGTGGTGTGGTTTTGCCTGGTGTGTGTTTAGTGTTGGTGATGCATTCTACAGGTGATGATCTGAGAGACATTGTGATGTCATTGTTGGTGTCTAGTTAAGTGAGTTTAGTCAATATACAGAGGCTATGGGGAACACAGAGAAGATATTTGGATTTTCATGTTAAGCTGGGGCTGGAGGTTCAGTTCGAGTTGTTGGGGATTAGGGTCATTTCTAGTTGTTCATATGGAAGTTGTATGGCTTGTGGTGGTTGGGCTACTAAAATGCCATGTTGGCCATTTAAAACATTTCATGTTTATAATGGATAGCTGGTGTGATGACAGGATTGTTACTACACTGATTTTGAAGAGATGTTTGTTTGTTTGTCTTTTCGGCTTTTCCCGGTTAGGGGTCGCCACAGCGGAACTCCAGTTCACTAATGATTGGCTGTCAATTTTTATTGTGCCAAGTTGCCAGCCCGAAGCCCAACCTTCAGCAAAGGCATGCCCATTCACGCATGTCTTTCATAGGCCACTTAACCGTGAGGAGGACATGAAGACTCCACACAGAAGACACTCCAGCCGAGAATCGAACAGGAGAACCTCTTGCTGTGAGGAAACAATGCTACCGCTGTACCACCATGGCTTATTTTGAAGAGATATTATTTGTTTATTATATTCACTGTGGTAATGTGGGCGTTTGCTATGCGGCATGATGATATGCAATTGCCTCAGCATTGTTTTCAGTGGCAGTGGGCTTAGTGTTTGGTTGTCCAGTTGACTGCTTCCATTGGCCTTTAGGTAAGGATTGTTTAGCTCATGCACAGTGGTTATGCTAGGTTATGTGATTATGGTTGCTACTTTAGCATAGGAGAGGGATCAGTGGTTTGCTTTCAGCTGGTATTTTCATTAGTTATGTGATAGGGTTTATGAGGTGATGACTCTGATCCAACTTGATGAAAGAGGATGGGGTACACCGAGTGATTTTTGGCTTAATGCATTAATGGTGGTTAGGTTGCTGGAAGTTTGGTCAGAGAAAGGAGGAACAGCCTAGTCGTGCTGGTGGGTGGAGAAGGGGCAGCTTGCTCTCTTCTGTTCCCCATCTGGTGTTGGATGTTCAGTTCAATAAGTTGGGAAAGGAAAGTGAGCGGTTGCATTGCTTGATAAGTAAATAAGCAAGTGGAGTTAAGCTGCTTATTTGGTTGGAGGTGTAGTTCAATTAATGGTAACTGAAGTGAATGGTGGTACGCTGCTTCATAATTAAGCAAGTGGAGGCATGGACACTGTTTACTAATCAGGATGAGTGGGTTATGATGTCCTATTTTAATGTTACATGGATGTTATTTTTACCCATTTCATGTGTTGGTAGGGCGGAGAAGAGTGGCAGGCTTGCCCTCTTCTGTTCCCCCTCTGGTGTTGGATGTTCAATTCAATAAGTTGGGAAAGGAAAGTGAGCGGTTGCGCTGCTTGATAAGTAAATAAACAAGTGGAGGAAAGCTGCTTATTTGGTTGGAGGTGTAATTCAGTTAATGGTAACTGAAGTGAGTGATGGTACGCTGCTTCATAAGTAAGCGAGTGGAGGTATGGATGCTGCTTACTGATAAGGATGAGCGGGATCACACTGTCCTATTTTAATATTACATGGATGTTATTTTTACCCATATCATGTGTTGGTTGGAATTAATAAATATTGTTCAACAATCATGTTTTATGGAAGTTTAATAAAGGTTGTCAAACATCATTCGGTGTGATGTGTTTATTGAATTATTCAAATGTTTCGCTCACATAATACAATTTATTCTTCTTAGCTTCATAGCTGTAGTGAATTAGTTCACAATCTACAGACAACCAAGGAATTTGATACCATGGATATCTTGCTGGAACATGCAGGTGCCATGTAGCCATCTAATTACAATTTAAAGAACAAACTGAAGCAATGAGTTTAATTGAGGAAGTGAGCTCATTCCACAAACAACGTCTTTGAGATATTAAATTATCACAATTCACAATAAAGTTAAAATTAATCTTTTATTGAGGCCAAGTGCCCTCAGGTGACCAGGAGTTTATTTTATGCAAATGGTTTCAGACAGTAAAGGTTCACTTAATGCTCCAGATACCTGTAAGCTATTTAATCCAGTTTATAAGGAATATGTGTACATTTTTCAAATTCTTCAGAAGGCATGTGAATAAGTTACTGAGCAGTGTTTGGTATTCTATAATTCATCTGATAAGAGCCATGCAAAAGGAGAAAATGAATTCTTTGACACAGCTCTCAACTTCACACTGGATCTGGTGGGTAATTCCATATACTTTGCAACTGCTTTCTCCTTGGCAGTCTCTTACTTTTAGAAAAGTTCTACTACAGCTGTTTATTTATATGCAACAAAACACGACGATGAGCAGGATTGGAACATATTCATCCACAACCTCTTTCTTGCAAGCACATGTGAAGTGTTAAAATAAATTGGTTTGTGCATAATTTCAGTCTCACAATTTATTTTCCCAACCCAGTTACAACATTTTTTTTTTCATCAAGACATTACATATAATCCCCCCTCCCCATTGCTTTTATATGATACCAGATTACATAATCATGTTTTTTTTTTCTTTCATGGCTTCCAAAATCGTTGTATTCTTACTGATATCATTCTGTTTTTTTCGACATGACCTTCACAAAAAAGTGCATTTGTGCATATACATGGCTCCCTATTGAAATGTCAGAACTCAAAAAAAAAAAAAATACCCAGACAAGAGTGAATCTCAAAAATTTATATTCTCCTTAAAACTTCTCCTTCCTGTTCTTCTTCCCCAAACTTATATATACAACTCTCAGATCAACATATGTCAAAGAAAGTGTATATGCTGAAAAATAGTATCGCTGACTCAATATATGTAAGTCCATTCATTTGGCCACTCAGTCTCTGCATTTCGTGACTCTGTCTAGCAGTTTCGACATTTCAAATGGTTATCCATGTGGACAAGTACTTGCATAAACCTCAATGAGTTTTCTGTAAAGCTTTTTAAATACAGTAATGAGTATGATGACATGCTGAAACAGTTGTTTATGCTGAAGAAAAAGAACAATATTAACTAAGAAAGTGGATGACACTGTATCTGTCCATATGGAACAAAAGTTACTCAGCAGCAGCATATCTGTAGATTTTCCATTATAACTGGTATGATATTAAGACTGATGGCCTACCACTTAAATACTATTGCAAATATATATGAAATTATGACTGAGGGTTTTAACTTTATAATAAACCAAGATATAAAAAGAAAATTTTGATTTGATGCTGAACACAATCACTATTCTACTTCTTTATAAGATGGCGGGTTGGGGAAAGATAAAGACGTATTATAAATGGAAGTTTGGTTAACATACTATATAGGGGGTTTGATAATAATAATTAAATAATAGCATTATTATTATCATTGCTGTTTTTGTTGTTTTCATTGTCATAGATCAAATGAAAGAAAAATTGGATTTACTTCACTTAAATCATATCTAAGTAGTAGCATCAAAGGCCATCCACTGGGTAGTACTGTGAAAAAATTCAATCTCCAACACAATCCAGTATCTGTTTATTCACATAAAATCAATCCACAGCAACAAAAGGTAAAAGTCAAGCACTTTCATCCCAACACTTAGGACTTCTTCAGAAGCATTGCCAAAAACATTAATTGCTCATTTAAATAGTTAACAAGATCATGTGAAACTTATCTAAAATAAAAATACTTAAAAAACACTTCACTGTTGTGAAACATAAAGCATAAAACCTTCCTATGTGTTAAATTCTAAGTTAGTTTACCCACTCACATTTTGGGCTTTCAATCTTAAAATAGGCAAATGTGAGACACTATCATTGATACCTGGGGGAACAATGGCATTAGTTCTTAATTGCCAATATAATTCCTTCATCTCAAGTTGATTTTCCCACTAACCTCCCCTAAGGTCTCTCCCAAACCCTTCCAATATCCCACATTTTTGCTGCATTTTCGGCTTGTTATGGAACAAGAACTGCAAAATGTTAATGAAAAAGAGAGGGAACTGACCAATTTAGTTAAAATGTTGACACAGAAAGTAGTGACATTACAGCATACTATTGAGAGACTACAAGTCCCAAAATGCTCTGGGAGTCATTCATTGAGGATTGATCCCATCGGACCAGAAGAATTAACTGCGGGAGCATTTTTGGATTCTTCATGTTCAGAAGTCAATGTTTTTTCCCAGAACTCGATCTCTTGTGGGCACAGAATGAATTCAGATGGGGAGACTACTGTGCGAGCTGATAATTTTAGAGAATGGTTGAATGTGGAGTTTTCCTTTGGTAGTAGTAATCAGGCACAGGAGAACACAGACTTACAAAGCAGGCTGGACGATTTTGCTTTTAATCTAGATAAGGGTCACAACTTACAATGCAATAATGCTTAGCTAATGGAGACTATTAAGAACAGATGAGTGCCAAATGGTCTGTGAATGTACAAGTTCCGAAATGGGGTTACGAAGGGACAGATAGAATATGATGAATTTTCAAAAATGTTTGACCACCATAGTCTGGAATTAATGCATTTTATTGTTAAAATGAATTTAATGAATACTAATAAGTTGCTGGATTAATTGGACAAGATGAATGATGTTATTATAAATTATTTGCATTTTGATAATTATCGTAGAAAATATGATGTAATTTTAGAAATGGTGGAACAACAAGTTAGGTCAAATTTAGAACGCAAATCTAAAAAAACTTTTAAGAGATGAACAGGATTATTTAAAGTGGTTTACCCAGCCTCCAAATCTTATGAATTATTTGAGACCAGAGGGGGTCATAGTAGAGAAGAAAGGAGTGAGGTCAGACATAGGGGCATAAATGAACAGGGGCCTTCCTTTAGGAGAAGTTAGGCAAATGTAGCACAAAACAGGTAGGAAAATGAAGTGTTTAAACAGGAATACCCTCCTTTGAGGAGTTGTGAGAGATTGTTAAACAAAAATGGACAAAAAAATTTTTTGGTGTACCCACAAAATCAAAGGGGACAGAGAGTGAAAAATCAAGGGCAGACATGGTGGAAGAACAGACGGAACTAATAGAAAATAATAAAACAGAGAATATAAGACAGAAAATAGAAAATAGGACTGACATAATAACAGCTTTTATTGGTAAGTTATGTAGTTATGAGGGATTTAACACTTTCAGTTGCACAAGTTTGATAATTGACAAGAATTATTTTTCTTGATTAAAGAAGGGGGTACAATTTGTACCTGCTAAACTTGTTGATACGGCAGCTTCTTTCATAAGAATTAAAATTTTATTCAAGGAAATTAAACATACAGTTAATGTTTAAGGATATGGAAGGACAAAGAATGTTGAACAATGACAATATGGATATTCAAAATAAAAAAAAAAAACACATTTGTTTCAGTCTCCCTTTACATCTGACGGTAGCAAGTTTTGAGAGGGTGTGTTCCCAAGATATTTATGAATTACATAGGAAACATAAGAAAAAGGTTTTTTTAACTTGACTAAAGAAGAGAATGTGTTACTAATGGATTTGAGGTTGAATTTAAAGTTACTTTTTATGAAACTCATCAAGCGAGGAGGGATGGCAATTGTAGAAAAGAATGACTACAATTGTCAGATATTAACTATGCTTCATGACCAAGATAAATATGAAGTTGTTTCCAGAAATGAAATATCAATAGCCCATAGAAAGTTATAATTGCTCCTGGAAGATGCATTACTTCAAGGGGCCATTAATGAGGAGGGTTATATATTTTTTTTGAACAAGCACCCTGTGATACCAACTGTGTTTGGAATACCGAAAACACATAAAAATGTTTTGAGTCCTCCTTATTGTTTAATAGTTGCTTCTCATAATAGTTCTATTTATTCTTTAGGTGTTTTCTGGACCATTTGTAAGGAATACCCTAATCCCCATTGAATATTTATTGAAAGACTCCTGGGACTTTTTGTCCAGGATTGAGCATAGATACTATTTTAACATCTGTATTTTTTCCACAGTTGATGTGGTGGACTTGTTTATTTCCATTCCACATGAGGAAGGACTAGTTATGTTTCATGCAACCTTGATTGAAAGAACAACTTTCGGAAGTACTCAAATTAATTTTGTGATGGAATTAATGGAGTCTATTTTGAAAAATAATTTTGTAACCTTTGAAAAAGAGTTCTTTAAACAGATTAGAGGGGTAGCGATGGGTGCAAGTTGTACCCCTGTATTTGCTAATTTGATTATGTACTCATGGGAGAAGAGATATGTAATGAGTAGTAGGTTTGTTGAACACTAGCACTGCTACCTGAGCCTTTTGGATGATATTTTTTTATTTTCTGGAAGGACGCAGGACCTATTAAGGATGAATTAATAGAACACATGAATGGTATTTGTAGTTATTTCCAATTCACACACTGTCACATGTTGGACAGTGTTAACTACCTGGATGTAACCATCCTAAAAGATGGTGGGAACCAATGTTTCGTTTCAACTCTATATAGGAAACCTACTCTCCAATAGTTATTTGGAATGCAATAGTAATCATCCTAGACATACGAAACATAATGTAGTAAAGAGGCAGATGGTTAGAGCAGCCAGAATGTGCTAAAAAATGACTGACTTTAAATACAAAATGGGTACCTTGACACAAATGTTCATCCATAGAGCTTGCCCCTCTACTACAGTGTTCGATACTGGAGTGAAAGTGATCAAAGGGTGGGGCACCACTTTTAGGTGTCCCATTAGACTTAAATAGTGAAAGGGAGGTGTATCTTCCTATACAACTTCATGTCCGGTATTTAGAGTTATGTAACATAATTCATAATATAGTTACTAGGAACTGGATTTTGTTCAGTAGTAATGCTGAACGTGTTAGTATTTTAAGGAACAAACTGAAATTTGTTTTTAAAACTACTCATAATTCAAAATATCTACTAGAACATCCTCTTACTTGTCAAAATACAAGAGAGAAAGGGACACATACACGTGGAGCTTGTGGATATTGTAGTTACATTTTAAAAGGACAGTTTAACTATTGGACAACCACCCTTGGAAGTCAGGCTAGCTACTAGCAACTGTGGAGCCAATGGGATAGTATATATTGTGATTTGTCAAGAATGTTATTTATTTTTTTATGTGGGAAAAAACAAAATAAATTTTCGGAAAAGCATATACGAACATTTATACGCAATTCAGCAGGAAAATGAACAAAATGCTTTGGCTAGACATTTACATAACAGTCCTAGATGTAACAATAATAAATTTAAATTTGGGATATTGGAAGTGGTTGAGCGAGACCTTAGGGGAGGTTACTGGGAAAATAAACTTGAGATGAAGGAATTATATTCACAATAAAAAACTAATGCCATTATTCCCCCAGGTATCAATGTTAGTGTTTCACTTATCCTGTTTTAAAATTGAAAGCCCAAAATTTGAGTGTGTAAACTAACCTAGAATTCAACTTATAGGAAGGTTTTATATTTTACAACAGTGAAGCGTTTTTAAGTATTTTTATTTTAGATAAGTATCACATGATCTTGTTAACTATTTAAATGAGCAATTAATGTTTTTGGTAGTGGTTCTGAAGAAGTTCTAAGTGTTGGGATGAAAGCCCTTGACTTTTACCTTTTGTTGCTATGGATTGATTTTATGTGAATAAACAGGTATTGGATTGTGTTGGAGATTGAATCTTTTCACAGTACTACCTACTGGATGGTCTTTGATGTTACTTTATTATTTCTGGGTTGTTTTGTACACAATGATTTTGGTTTCTTCATATCTAAGTAGTGATATGTTATATCTGATAGGCAACGTCATCTGAAAGGGGATATTTTGACTCCATTGCTGAGAATGAAGCATTATTCTCCAGCCTGAGTTTTACATACATTCATCTTTCACCAGTATATTTTAAATAACTGTCCAGATAATGAATAACTCAGGAAGCATTACATGAAGCAGGGTTTCATCTGCAAAAGGAGAGATCTTACAGTGATCTGTATTGTAAGTACATGCTGAATTAGAAGTACAAATAGTCCTAATGGGTCTATATTGTAACGTTGAAACTTCAAAAGAGCGAATGCTCTTATATCGACATGGAAAAAACAAACCAACAGAATGTCGAATGGCCAAGACAGCGATTTTTTTTTCCCAGATACAAAAAAATCACTGGGCCATTGTCGGTGTGAATATTGGGTGAAAATAAGTGAAGACTGCCAGCCTAGCCAGATAGAATTTTGGAGATAACTCTGTCATCTGTAAATATTAATGTAAACCACAGGCTTGTTGTTTTAAATGGTAAAAATAGTGTTACATGTGGAACTAAAAAAAATGTAACAACAGTGCACTCTACTGACCAAGTAAAGCATGTTGTGTCCCTTTGATGTTAAAACTCGGAGCCAGTAAGTCTAGAGTGAGGCATCCTGCCTATTGTTTTAAGGCCAGAGTTAATGGCCAAAATTTGCATGCATGAATGTCTTTTATTGCTATGGTATCTACACAGAGGTAAAGAAAGTAAATGTAGTTTCTGTTAGCCTGAGAACCAAGGGAAGTGTGAAGAATGATGTAATATAACCCAAGGAAGTGTGAAGAATGATGCAGTGTGAACCAGGAATGTGATTTAAAAAAAAGAGAGAATCAGAGAGCATTAAGCATTTTTTGTTTATCTTAGACTTGTGTTTTCTCTTAGAAATAGCTAGAAAATAGAAAGATTAGACTATGTTTTTCTGTGATGTCAGAATTGTACTACTGAGATATTTTAAGTATTTCTCTGTGATCTCTGAACTCTTGACTAGCACTGTGTAGTAAAACGTATCGTCTTGCGTTTTGACTATTTGTTATTAAATATTTTAAACCCTTTCAACTGTGGCTGTTTTTGTAGATATAATGTAAGTTCTTTAGAGTACTTGCATGCCTTTGGTAAATTGCACAAAGCCACTTCAATAGCTTTATCCCTGGGCTATACTACCAATTGGATAATAATATTGCACAGTAATAACTGAACACCCTTTTAAGGGCTTTTGAGTAGCTGATAAATATTAGTAGGTGGTGGCAGCTGGTACTACTGTATAGTCTGGGAAAAAGGGGCACAGCTGTAGAACCTGTGTCAGCCTTCCCCAGGCATGTCTGTGTGGTTGTATAAACTCTTCTCAAAGGGTGTGTGTGTGTGTGTGTGTGTGTGTGTGTGTGTGTGTGTGTGTGTGTGTGTGTGTGTGTGTGTGTGCGCGTTTGTGTGTCAGCTATGTGGGCAGGGACATGAAGCACTGGTTGGACAGAGAGGGTGTTGGAGGTTTTAGCTTGCCCACTAGGCTGAGATCTGGACACTATAGCTGTGCCAGTAAGGAGTCTTATTTGGGACCTGGAGAGCAAGGGAGCGACCAGCCCTGGACTAACTGTGATCTCTGTGTGCTCTTAAGGCAAATTGCACTTTACTGTGTGTATTTGTTATCCTTTCCTCCTTTATGAGACACCCCTCACTGGTGTTAGTGGTGAGGACTGAGGCTCCTTGTTTTCTAGGCCAGGGCACGGGCGTCACAGTCAGGACTTTGCCATTTTCTCCACCATGGTGCAATCTCAGATTTGGTATATATAAGTAGGGGGGTGTTGGGTACAGCCCCCACAAAATTCATTTTGTCTGTCTATTTGTTTTAGGTTTTTTTTGGCCCAGCGATTTTCTTCCCTGAAAAAAAATTTGCTGTTTTTGGCCATTGAACATTCTGAGGGTTAGGTATTTCCATGTCGATATAAGACTATTCACTCTTTTGAAGTTTCAATGTTGCAATGTAGACCCATCCTAATACTTCATCTGAAGTTGCCAAAAGTAGAAAAAAAAGTAAAACAGAGAGGCCACTCCTTTTGCATATCTTTTTTGTCGTTGTATTAAAGAAGAAAAAAATTCATGTCTTGATGCTAGAAGAAGTGTGACAAAGGGTTTACAACATCTGAATAAACATTTCTGTAGACCCAAGGAAAAGCAAAATGATGTTTCATTTCCAGATTATCCAATGCTTTTTTATCATCAGGGCAGACAGTTAAATAAAGAATTTTAGGTTGATATACCCAGGTAAGAAAGGTGGAAATTGTTCTGTCAGTTTTGTATTTTTTCTCAAGATATTGTGGATGACTTCTTATACTGTTTGTGCATTTTCACAGATTAAAGTCACAGTGTTTTTACACACACACACATATATATATATATATATATATATATATATATATATATATATATATATATAGATCTACTTTCATTCATTGAAAACACATTTCACTGAGTTTCAGTTCACCCACACCAAATCATTGAAATCTCAAATCACTGAAAACTCATTTCACCGAATCACATTTCACTGAATGCAGAGTACTGTAAGGCAAGTAAAATGTATATGCCCTTTTCCCTACTGTAGTGTGATCCTGGAGTTAGCATATATATACATATATATATATATATATATACATATATATATATATATATAAAAATAGTTAGGGGGTGGGGGGGCACAGTTTGCTTTTATATTTATGAATCTCATTTCACTGAAAGTTAACAATAAACTAGGTGAGTGGCTGCGCCCCACACACCCCCCAACTATATATACTAACTCCAGGATCACACTACATTGGGGAAAAGGGCATATACATTTTTACTTGCCTTACAGTACTCTGAATTCAGTGAAATTATATACTATGAAATGAGTTTAAAATGATTTGAGCTTTCAGGGATTTGGTGTGGGTGAATTGAAATTCAGTGAATGGAAACAGACTCCCCATACCTCCCCTTCCTCTCCCCTCCCTTAGGCACCCTGCCTCACACCATCTGATCATTGTATTCCTTCCTCTGCAGGCTCTGGCTCACCCTTTACTATCCCCTTCCCTCCTCACTGAGTGTCTCAAACCTGTTATAACCTGCTTAACTACCTCACTTCATCTCAACTCCAAATACATATCCAACTGACTTACACCTAGCTTCCTCTCACTACCACATATACTACTCACTCAGTCTCCTCTCTTACTCCTCTGTCTTCTCCTTCCATCCCATTAGCCCTTCTAGCTTGTTCCACCTTCGTGTGGAGCTTCTGCTTTATATCTGCTTGAGTTTAGTGCAATATTTGTATATAAGATTTAAGTATATGAGTTTAGAATAGTATCCGTTTGAGCTTAGTACTATCTGTATACACATCCTACCTTTATTCATAGCCTCTAGCTAGATATTGGTATATCTGTTCATTACTATGTTTCATATTATATGTATAGCTAATGTTTGCTGCAGTATGTATTGTTTGCTATTGTATGTATATTCAGTTGTTCTTCATGTACTCTGCTGCTCATTTATTGTTCTGCGGAGCTTTTCTCCCTGGGCCTCCACTGAAAAAGACCATGTGTCCAGTTGGAATTTCCTGCTAAACAAATGTAAATATATATATATATATATATATATATATATATATATATATATAGTTCCACTTCATAACATAGAAAGCTCATGACATCTAATTGCAAAACTGCGAGACCAAATGATTGAAAATTCAGAACATCTTAAACTCATAACATCGAATCTCACAACATCAAAAACTAAAAAGCAAATATAAATAACATCCCACACACTTTTTACTATGTTTCTGCATGGGCGCAAGCCCCACCTGCACCCCCAAGTGGGGGTCTCTGCCCACCAGTCCCCCTGTAAATTAAATATACCAACTCCGAGATTGCACTACAGTGGGAAAAAGTTAATTTCCTAACCCCACTGTATCACGATCAGCATAAAGAATGTACACATAATGTCTATATCACTACCTATATGACCTAAACACACGTACAGAGTGGCATAATAAACACTATATACAGATTAACAGAATCAAGTATAACATTTACATGTCTGATGATACACTACTCAATTTTATACATTTTCGATGTTGTGAGATTCAGTGTTATGAGTTTTAGACGTTTTGAATTTTCGATCATTTGGTCTCGCTGTTTTGCAATTAGATGTTATGAGCTTTCGACATTATGAAGTGAAACCATAAAACTATATATACACATATATATATATATATATATATATATATATATATATATATATATATATATATATATGGGTCTACTGTCTTTCAGTGAAATTAGCTTTAATCAAATTGTACTTACCCGATCCGAGTTCTACAAAGCTGCACTCCACTGAATGCACAGACTGGCAAAATCGTTTCCCTGTGAAAGGAACCACTTGGCCACCATGGTGAACTTTGCCCTCTTTTTAGTGTAGTATGATCTCAGAGTTGGTATATTTAAGTAGGGGGGTAAAGACCCCACATGGCTGGTGTGGGAGGTGAATCCCCCACTTTGGTGGGTTTACTTTTGTTACATTTAGGTTTATTCCCATGGTGGCCAAGTGGTTCCTTTCACAGAGAAAGGAAGTTGGCAATCTGTGTGTTTGGTGGAATGCAGTTTCGTAGAAATGGGATCAGGTAAGCAAAATTCGATTAAAGGTAATTTTGTTTAAAGAAAGTAGACCCATATATATATATATATATATATATATATATATATATATATATATATATATATATATATATATAGAGTAAGCTTAATGTGAATTGCAAAGGATTGAGTAGTGCTGCTGTAAATAAATAAATAAGTAAACACTGTGGAAGCTTTTACCATCGAAGAGGAAAATTAATGTAACACAACAGATTTAAAATTCAGACACAAAAGGAAATTCTTGGAAGACTTGTGAAGGATTTTATAAAGTTTAGATTTCAGTGCATTACACCTTGTATGTTTTAATGTCTGCCTCTTGGCTTACATGAGTTCTAGCAAGATAATTATTTACTACTGCCTGTAGAGTTAAAAATTTAGTATGTAAAGCTAGTTAAGAAGTATATAATTTGACAATATTGCATCCAATGAAGTGAATCATGAAGTACAGTGCTGATGAATTGCCTGTTATACAAGTATAATGCCCAAAGGGTGTGAGTTATTGTGAAAAAATGCCCACCCAGGGGTGTTATGATGCCCGATGCCACAGGTGTTATTTCCACAATAACACACACCCTGGAGGGCATTATTGTGCTTAAAGAATGGACTGTCTGTAGAACCGCTGTGTTTTATTTACTTACTAATTTTTTATTATAATTTTTTATATATTTTTGATGTAAAATCGTTCCTCTGCTTAAGGTTTCCAAGTTGCTCTAGTATATGTAAATGGTGTTGGAGGAAGCATTTTCCATCCAAAATTTAACATTTTAAAAAAAATATCCAGATATGTACTTTATTTTTTGTCCCTTACTCCTACAATGTGTGCCTTGCTGTCAGTCTTTGGGATTGAAGTCAATTTGTCTTTTTCAGACTTTATTTCCTTCAGAAAATTCATGCTAACACAAATCCTGCTATTTAACATACTTTGTAATGTCTAAGAACAATATTTAAAATTTGTTACTGTTTTCAAGCCTTTGTTCCCCTTTTATTTCAGTCTTTATCTGGATATATTGAGCTAAGATGCTAAGAGGTATATAAACCTGAGAAAGAGAAACAGTAGTCCATGACCAAATAGTGAAAAACACTTCTTTAATATATAAAACACATAAACGCTTAACTTAGATCACTGCGTTTTCGTCCTCAATAAAAAGACAAACCCCAGGATTCATGAAGCTGGGCACAAGGACGGCATTAGCCTTGCGCCGTCCGTGCTGCATAGAGATGGCACAGCAGCACCACATGCATATTAATGAAGGTGAGCTGCCGTGATGGCAACGTGCATAGGAAACGTGTATGAGTGCAGGGGGCATGTCTAAGCACTGCACGGAGGCGTGAACATGTCGGCTGCATATGCGCAACCTAAAATGCTGACTAGTACAGCCTGCCTCTAATAGTAATCAATCCTGTCAGTGTCCGTGGATACTGAAATGTATGCAAAGTATACAAAACAATTTTGCGAACACCAAAATAAAAAGTAAACACAAAAGCACGTAGCTGAATATTGTGTCCCCATCCCTCGAACAAATGATATTTAAAACCCCGTGCCCATATTCCACTGCAGTGTCGATAGTTATACCAAGTGGAAGCAAAACGCATCTTGTTAGCGTGTCACCAATTGCTAAGCCTAGCCCAGTGGTTAGGATTACCACCTTTCCTACATTGTGAGAGACAGTCCCCCTCTAGGCAGGTGTGTCCATACCAAAACCATTATAAATGTCAAATGTCCTGCGATTGTAGGACATAATTATGTCCCATATTTTATGTAATAGTCCCATACAATACTTATTTCTGTATATAAAATACCTAAATGTTACAAGAAACAGAATAAACAAGTAAATGAAACAGAATAAGAAACTACACTGCTATAACAATAAAAGCTTGTATTTAGACATAAAACTAAAATACTATCCTTTGTATTGACCGTGGGTATGTGTTGGTCTGTAAACTCTGATATGTGTCCCGAAAATGTCCCATCCTGGTCATATGAAAAGTTGACAACCCTACCAATGGTCAGAGCATTCACCCAATATCTGCCCATTCGCGGTCCAAGTCATCCTTGTCAGGACGGCCCACAGATGAACAGGTATTACCCAGGCCTACCTACCATGTCATGAAAGATAAGTATTTGCGTGTACCTATCTGCGTAAAGTACAGCATGTGGAAGATCAGAAATGCTAGGGTAGTCCTCACAACCATATTGGTACCAGAGATATGTAGTGCACGCAATGTGTTCTTTTGACTGTGCCATGGGCCATCAGCTAGAGAAGGGGTGGATGGTGTCTGTGAAATATGGGGGTGGAGGGTGACGGGTAATGTAATAATTTGCCAAGGGGAGACTGGGATGGATGCACAATAGGTGAACTGGAGGTCTACGAGGGAGCAGTGGGTGAATCAGGAAAATAACCAAAGAACAGATATTCACATCCGCAATACAATCCCACAAACATATGAACATTAAAAAGTGCAATACACATGTACAGAAATGTTACCGGCACATACCCACACAATGGTCTCGCCTGAACTGAGCCATCCAACCCCAACACACCTGGATACATAATTGAATACCCATCATCCCCTTCACAGCACACCACCCATCCCCTTCCTAAACGTCTACCAAAACCACCCATACATGGGCTGCTAGAGAGGCGCAGCCATATCTACACATAGTGACCCCTACCCATATCTAGGAGGCAGTCTCACCCTAGGCAGTCTCAGGATTGCAAACTATGTATCCCTTGCATGTATAACCCTACCTTATTGCCATAAAGCCAGAGAAGGTCATCAGTCTCTACAATTTTTGGATATCCCTCATGGGATAAGTATCTCTTCTAAACATTAGACTTGGTGTCACGACACAATGTCCAGTCCTGTATACATCTGGACACAAGTTGTATGAGCATTAGTTGTCCACAAGATTGCTCAGCCTCCAGCCGGTCCTGCAGAACCTATGAACCAAGATTAAACACCTGACTGTGAGGCACGTCTCCCCACGTGCATTATCAGGAATATATACCTTACACATTCGCATAGTGACAGTCGGATATAGGGTGATTAAGGAGCTTTAAAGCAGACATAAGTAGGGTTACCACCTGTCCCACTTTGCGAGGGACAGTCCCTTTTTGGGCAGTTGTGTCCTGACCAAATATAATACAATGGCAAATATCCTGTGATTGTAGGAAATACATATGTCCCATATTTCATGTAACAGTTGCATAAAACAGTTATTTCTGTATGTAAAATACTTAAATGTTACAAGAAACAGAATAAGCAACTAAACTGCTACAAGAATAAGCTTTCATTTAGGAAATAAGTAAAGTTCTAACCTTTGTACTGACCATGGGTATGTGTCGGCCTGTAAAATCTGATGTGTGTCCCGAAAATGCACCACTTTGGCCATTTGAAAAGGTGGCAACCCTAGACATAAGCGGGTATGCAAGCATGTATGCGCGATGGTAAGTGGCGGTGATTCAACGGTATGGGAAATGTAAATAAGCATGTAGGTGTATTTGCAATATATATATATATATATATATATATATATATATATATATATATATATATATATATATATACATATACACACACACACACACACACACATATATACATACATATATATATATATATATATATATATATATATATATATATATATATATATATATATATATATATATATATATATGGGTCTACCTGATAACACTGACACTCCAAAACACCGCCAATGGACAAAACCGAAAAGAAAAGAAAGTTCAAAAACACAAAACTTCACATGCCCGACAAACCACAATCCCAACAATCAACAAAACAAATACATTTCCCAAAAACACACACAACACAAGCACACCAAAAACCTTACAAACCAACACTAAACCTTACATACACAACTATCTATGTACAAACCTTAACCCAAACCGTAGCCCTAAGGTCCGTCACTATCTCACACTTACCTTACCTGCACCCTAACTTAATCCACCCCTAACCCTTAACTCTGTCACTATCGCACACTTACCTTACCCACACCCTAACCCTAACTCACTTAATTCGTCCCTAACCCTTAACTCTGTCACTATCGCACACTTACCTTACCCGCACCCTAACCCTAACTCACTTAACCCACCCCTAAACCTAAAGTCCGTCACTATCGCACACTTACCTGACCCGCACCCTACCCTAACGTCTGTCACTATCACACACTTACCTTACCCACACCTTGACCCTAATGTCCATCCCTATCGCACACTTACCTTTACATGTTGGTGTTCTCAGCATCAGGATTTTCAACTGTCAGTCTTCTCCATTGTCGATCTTCTGGTGTCGGTGTTCTCGTCGTCGGCGTTTAGAGATTTCGGCGTTTTCAGGTAGACCTATATATATATATATATATATATATATATATATATATATATATATATATATATATATATATATATATATATATATATATATATATATATATATATATATACATATCTATACGTAGATATGAAGAATGAACATGGTCACAATATAGCAGTCATAACGAATGTGAAAGGAAACAGCAGCGAGTAATATTTAGTGCTGTTATATATCAGGATGGCCATAGGTGAGCACACCTCTGCATCCCCAACCACAGGTAGGACGCTAAAAGGGGAACGAACAATCTCCCTGTGCTAAGTCTCACTTCGAACTAGGTACAGGGCAGTCCAGGACCCCAGTTGGACAAGCCTAAACCCGGATGACCATATGAACACCCTGACAATCAAACACGTTTGTGCCATAACTATAGGCTCTGGAGGTCTGAATATCCTTGGAGTTAGTCAACATGCAGCACAGGTTCAGAGCAGTAGGGAATAGGGAATGGCACATGTGTAGTAGTGTGGTTTTCCCAACTGGAAAATGAATGCCTGTTGTGTAAGTGAAGTGATGAGGCATGTGTTCGGGTAACTATGAACCATGGGTATACATATAAATGAAGCAAACACGAATAGTGTAGTGGTTAGAGCATCCACCTAACAAAAAGGCATTCACGGTTCAAGTTCGACAATAGCACATATCATTTTCCTTGTGGAATGAATGTTGCTCTGCTGTAAAGCCAACATTTAAACATGTAAAGGTGAACGTGTGTATCACATGGGACTATTAACCAGATCCTTTCAATTACGTGTGTAAATTCAACACGGGTCGGGTGGAGGAACTATGGGTATGCAATTATGGATCCAGGCATGCCAAGGTTGGATGGGCCGGTTCTAATGGACTGCCCCATAGAGGTCAGCTGGGTCGTAATAGGTATATATGCATGCTCACATGCAGACAACAATATGCTGAAGTACAAATTCTGTAACACATGCATTCCATTTTTTGACATAAATAATAGGAATGTGCCCATACAAACATCGACAGTAGATGGAATAATAGGCTGTGCAGAAGAGGTATGGGTCAAATCACATTATCACATTCCAATTACAAATGGTAATCCGTACATGAACATATAGTGACTTCTGTCTGCTGTATAACATGCTACATACCGATTACAAGATAACTGGAGTGAAGTGTCAGTGTTATAATGAATAAGGCACTAATATAGTGATGAAGCATATATAAATACCATTACGCATGTGTAAGTGCGTATGTGCGGGGAATGTATTGATACACAGATACATGACACACACACGCACGCACAAATATATATATATATATATATATATATATATATATATATATAGACAGCAAGATATGAATATACATGTACAAATACATATGCAGATATATTAATGTAAATATATATATATATATATATATATATATATATATATATATATATATATATATATATATATATATATCAAATGTTACAGTAAATATACACGTGTATACCTAGGTTATGTTACAGCAGTTACGGGTAACATATGTTTAGACCGGGCATATGTTGGTGGGAGGTCCAATCAACAACCGTCTACCTCCCACCCCCCCAGCTAGGCCGGTGAGACATATAGACATGCAATAAAGGTAAATACAACACTGCTTTCCAGACCACTGGCAGGAAACTACCAGTGGGAGAGATCTACAAGATCTACAATTTAAACATGGACAGCGACGTCCCTTGTGGGACACCAAAAATGTTGTTTTTCCAGGCAATGTGAGTAAAGACTACTGCGACCAGGATGTAGCTGTACACGGAACAATAGGTTGTGCAAGCCTGATAACACATGGGTTGACACAACGTACGACATGTTGCCCGACACGGAGAGAGTGGGCAGTGTGTAGGGGTGTGTTCAAATCTCACCTGCGCCCACCTGCACCCACAGTAAGGATGAGTGCTGTAGAGTAGTGGCAGGTAGGGGAACTATGGGTATGCGATTATGGGCCTAGGCATGCAGGTGTTGGCTGGCAGACACATATTAGGACTGCCTCGTGGGTGTAAGTAATATTCTGATGTGGGTATAGCAGGCGCCCATACCTCCCAAACCTTAACAGCACATCTATTGGACAGTCCATAAACCATTGGGGGAACACATAGGGACCATATCATTGAACTGTCCTTGATTACCAGGGATGTCCGTGATTACGAATCAGAATCGAACACAGTCCCAACTAAACCCTCCTAGAACTATTGATATTAGGAGGAATGGTGGCGGAATACACGTAATGAATAATGACAACATGTAAGAGTCCTAAACAGCATGTACCTCAGACAATGTGAATGAATACATATGTGCTCTGGGTCCGTCAATGTGTCAGGTTAATAGCACCAACCTTCAAATGTGTCCCTGAGGTCGTTTATACAGTGTCCCTGATTCGGTGTTCATTCTTCCCCATTTGTATGATAGGTCTGATAGTGAGAGAAAGCATATGTTCCGCTGACTACCTTAGAAAGCTGATAGAATAATAGGGTTGGGGTTTCCAGTTGTCCACCTTTGCGAGGGACACTCCCCGTTGGGCAGTTGTGTCCTGCAAAATAACTGTAATTATGGCAAATGTCCTGTGATTTAGGGAAAAGATTACCTATATTGTCTGTAGTAGTTGCATAAAACAATTATTTTCACCTGAAACACCTAAGTGTTATAAGTAACAGTATAAGCAACTATAATGCTACAAGAGTAACCTTTTATTTAGGCAAAACAGTGAAGTACTCCCCTTTCTACTGGCTGTGGGTATGTGTTGCCCTGCAAAGTCTGACGTCTCTACATACAGGTCATATAGTGTTGCCACCTTTCCAAATGGCCAAAGTGGGATATGTTCTGTAGAAATGTCAGACTTTCCAGGACAAAACATACCTACAGCCGTGCATAGTACAGGATTATACTTATCTGCACAAATAAAAGCTTAATCTAGTTACATTTGAATTGCTTATGCTACTTCACATAACATATAGAAGTTTCATATATAAAATAACTGTTTTTTCAACTATTAATGAAACATAGAATATAATAATGTCTTGTAATCGGGACATTTGTTATGTCTTGATTATTTTCGCAGTGTCCCTCACAAAGTGGGACAGGTGGTAACCCTAAAGTCCCACCTTGGCCAATTGAAAAGGTGGCAAACCTATAATAGGTATGCGGTAGCATTACTCGGCCGACGGATGTGGGTCCCACAACCCAACTACTTGTCTGTATTGAAGAGTCGCGGTTCCCATGTATCAGCCAGACGAGAGCAGATTGTATGCGGGACACACAAATATGATTAATTCACTGTACAGTCCACTGATTGCATACAGTCGAATGCCATGCCATCGCCTAATGGGCAGCCATTCCTGATACTGTAGTCAGGAGTGGCCTTAGGTCAACTGGTGCCCTAGGCAAAGGGCACAACGGCACCCCCCACCACACCACCCACTGTCCCCATCCTGGTCTACCTGCACCAAATAAATACTGGTAAAGTGTCCCCACTAAAGTGGCCCCTAGGCAGCCGCTTAGTTGGCCTATGCCTAAGGCCGGCTATGACTGTAGTCATGTAGTCCAATGAGATAGGCATCAGAAGGTGGGAGCAGATTGTATGAGGAACACACAAATATGAATGATTCACCAGATAGGCTGCTGATTCCATACAATCGAACACCATGCCGTCACCTAATAGCAGCCATTCCCAATACTGTATTCTTGTAGTCCGATGTAATAGGCATCACAAGGTGGGAGCACATTGTATGAGGTATACACAAAAATGATTGATTCACTGGACAGGCCACTGATTCCGTACAGTCAAACACGATGCCGTCACCTAATGTGCAGCCAATCCTGATATTGTAGTCATGTAGTCCGATGTAATAGGCATCACAAGGTAATATTGTGGTCCTCGCTCCTACCCAGGGGTGTGAGTGACAGATGCAAGCACCAATGCCAGTGCATTTGCAAGTGTGGGAGCGAGTGGGTGTAAGCGTGTTTGGCTACCATTATGCGAGTATTGCACTGGTAAAGCAATGTAGAGGCTAACCAAGTGTAAGAGGATGTAACCAGAGGTCAGCAGTGCTTAACACCATACAAACCCATGCACACCCGCACCCAACTGCTTTAATGTGCCTTACTCCCTCCGTATCCAATGGGCTTGTACTGCCCTGCAACCAACTAAACGTCCTTTGCAAGGGTCGGAACCAGGACCCTGCACACACAGCTAATGTGTATTACCAATACGCCATGGCAGATATCAAGACAACGGACAGTACCACAAACATATCATACAGAGCAGTCATTCAACAGTATAGGAATGTATCCCATCATGTAGATGTACATGTGAGTGTTTATGTCCAGCATATAGGTGCATACATATATAGAGATGTATCAGGAACATACCATGTGGCAACAAAGCATTACAAACAAATGAAACGGGAAACACCAGTGATGCCTGTATTATGTAGTGGTGTTGCTCAGTGTGATCACAAGACTCCCTCAGACAGACATGTGTCAGTCATACACTCAAATAGTTGTACATTGGCCGTATACATCACTTTGTGCATGTAATGTACATTAACACAACAGTACCTGTCCAATCATTATGTGTGAACAGTACTCTTGCAAGGTGCTGTGTGCAACATCATCATCATGATAAAGGTAAATGGGGTAACCATAGAGGGACCAGTAGTGTTTTGTGTATAATGGGGTCGTCCTCATCACGTGTACCTGGACCATGTAGGAGTGATGTGCATACCAGGATCGTGCGCCTGAGGGACAGGGATGAGGATAACAGGAGTATGATATGATGCATATTACAAGGGTTTCATGTGTCTAGTGGGCACGTGTGTGTAACGGACAGCTATGTATAGGGCAGATGTTGTCCTAGGAGCTGAATTGTCTTATGTGTCCGTAGGTGAGGGTCAGATGTTGGGGAAGGTGTGTAGGTATGGCCGTGGGGGATAGGTAGGATCACAGAAAAGACAGCATACAGGGATGGTATATGACAAATGTGGGGGGGGATACACCCTGGATGGGGATGGGTCTTTGGTATCCAAAAGCCCATGAGAACAGTGGGACGGAGGTCCCTAGCCATGGGCAACTGCCACTGCACCTACACAGCTGCAAAGGAGGCAGTGCTGGGGGATGTCCAGAAGAGGCAGCATCACCCTGTAAATGTGACACTCTGCCCTTGAACTGGCATATCTGGCTTCGTAACCCCTCAGGGAGCCACCAATGCATCATGTCCGGGACCACACAACAGCAGATATGTACCTGTCTGGTCCCGCTCCCAAGGGGGACATGCTCCATCCTCAGTGGTGGTACCACCAGAAGGTGGTGCAGAGCCAACAGAGGTTGATGTCTATGGCTGGGCCCCAGATGTGCTAGTGCCCAGTGCCATGGTCAGCTGAAGTGGGACAGGAGGTTCTGCCGGGACCTCCCAACCCATTCAGCCTATGGTGTTGCATTTTAAACCCATATATGGCTTAGTGATAGACAACAGCATACAGGATTACCTATGACAGTATGCATAGATATCACCAGTAACCCAACACAACAGATGGTATACATTTGCAGAGGGAGCACAACACATGCATATATACTGCATGCCAACTGTACAATGTGTAGTAGACGTCTGACTGCAGCTATTAACAGTTGCCCATCATTGGCTTGTTACTGGGAATCCCACACAGTTTCAGTCATACCACTGTCTCATGTGACACATGTCCAGTCAAGGATGCGATGGCAGTAACACATCCCTATCATCATGTACTGTCTGCAATCCTCACACCATGCTTCTGCTGTGCACAGATGTGTGTTTAGTGTGTAACACAGGAAACAAATAGTTGCACACACTGAGCAGTTCACAGATGGCCCTACAGATGGAGTCCCTCATGAATAGAGTACTGTTATGTCTGTATTATAACATGCAGAATAGCCATTACCACACACATGTTAAACAGGCAGTAGTCTCAATGCAGCAAAGCTACACTTACATGCTGTAGTCATGTGTGGCGCAACACCCTTCTGACTTTATGCTATTTTCCACTGTGGAAAATGATTGAGGTACATCCAGATATCATCTGTGATGCCGTGTCAGAACACCACATCCAGGTACTACTCACAGCGTCTATCATGGCCAGATAACAACATGTTTCCCTAGATAGTGTACTGTGTTTATCATGTGGATGGCTATGGGAACACCATCACAGCTGTACCACATGCAATCAGCCAGAGGAGGACTATATAGCAATAGGTGCAGAGGCCATCACCTGACCATTTCCATCACTTACAATACACATGCTGCTGCTGTGCAGATGTACACATTCACATCCACCAGAGAGTGTGTGGGTGGGGCAGGCAATGTACACCAGGGAAGGGCTTGGGGACTTAACCATAAGCATCATCTGGCACACGCCGAACAGTACAGGGGTCACACCCCTGACTACTCATTACTATTATGTGTGCATGACATTACTACATGTGCCACAAAGGCGACATGTTGCTGTGCTGTAAGAACATATGTGTGTAGGTGAGTGACATTTGCAACAGATATAGTAGATATACATTAGGTGTGGCACACATGTCAGTCCATGTGAACGAATGCCATTGTCACCACACTCTCTAATGGACATGCATTGACACCTTTTCCAGGGCCACAAATACACAACGTAACTACTTAGTTTGCCACACTGCAGTAATGCACAGGACCACATGCACCACAGGGGATATCTGGAGGTTCTATGGGCTAGGGCATGTGAAAGTGCTTGACAACTGTTGGTATGCCAATGAGGTTTATACTGGGAGTGACTGTGGTTGGGAGCATCATAACCCACATGCAGACACAGGGTGCCAGTACCGGCATGCAGGTATGCAATGCTCCATGGGTGTGTAGTGTTTGTCTGTGCAAGATGGCTGTACAAGGCTGGGTGAAAGGTAATCCTTGCCATCGCGTCACCCGACAATGATGTGCAGTGCAGGGGTGTAGTGTCTGCAATGTCCCACACAGATGGGTACTGCATTACCTGGCCTGACATCCTGGTTACCAATGTGTAGGGCCATAGCTTTGCAATGCATGCCATGTCTGTATTTGATAGTCCTTCACATGGACATTGCCTGGGATGTGCATGTCTCACAATACTGTACAGTGATATGTACAGGTGTACCTGGTTTGGCAGACACATGTTGTGTACACAGCCTGTTATACCCCGATATGCCAATACTGGCCTGGTGTGGTGAAACCTGCTTATAGTGAGCAGGTCGGCCTGGCACCTGCATGGATAGTATGACACAGGTATTCCATGGTGTCAGTGGCATGGGTTCATACAGGGCACACGTGTACAGCATTGTCTGGCCTTTGTGGATCACATTTGATGGCACCACATATGTTGCAGACATTCAGTGTGGAACATAGTAAAGGCACAATGTCCGCATATATGTGCCTATTGTGCCGCTGTACAGGGTGCCATGTCTTCTGCAGGCCACTGCATTCACACGTTGCCTACTATCTGTCCTCAATGTGCATGTTACTAGCAACATAGTGGAATATACTAGGCAAGTTTGCTTGTACATGGCACATGGGTGTGGGACATATACCAGGTACTAGTAGGGCTGCATACTTAGTTCACCAGGCCTTTTGCCAGATGTATGGGTATGGTATGCCAACACAGTGCCATGGCTGACTGACAGCTGTACTCCTCGTGAGGTGGCCAATGTGTCATACGATGGATACCATATAGGAAAACTACAAAACCCACTCCCAATCATGTCCAATGGTAAGACAATCATGGCCACCTCTACACAGGCTCTGACAGACAAACACACACTTGCCATGTCCTGTATACAAAACCTTACCGTGTCACACTGCAGCAACATGCATTTAAGGCACGTGCTATGGCAAATACTACAAAGCACTGCACTTGTCTCATGCAAGCAGACACACACACACACACACACACACACACACACACACACACACACACACTTGGCATGTCTGGGATTAGAACACTGACCTAACTACTTTACTACACTACAGCATTATGCAGTTACAGAACACACTACTGAGATTACTGGGACATAGTACTCCCAGAGGTATATTTGTAGATGGGTGACATCATCAGCCTTGCCAAAGGTGGGTATAATAAATGAATGGAGTGTGAGCAGTCTAAAAGCATTACTCAGTCCTCAGGCAATCACACACACACACACACACAGCAAGTGTGGGACTAGAACACTGACCTAACTACTTTACTACACTACAGCATTATGCAGTTACAGAACACGCTAAAACCTCCCTCCTATCCAATGGGCTTTTTTCCCCCTGCAAAACTAAACGTCCTTTGAAAGGGGTTTGGAACCAGGACCCTGCACACACAGTTTGGATTACCAAACCATGGCAGATATAAGACAACGGACAGTACCACAAACATATCATACGGGCAGTCATTCAACAGTATAGGAATGTATCCCATCATGTAGATGTACATGTGAGTGTTTATGTCCAGCATATAGGTAAAACATAAAAGAGATGTATCAGGAACATACCATGTGGCAACAAAGCATTACAAAAAAAATGGGGAAACACCAGTGATGCCTGTATTATGTAGGGGTTTTGTTGCTCATGTGATCACAAGACCCCCTCAGACAGACATGTGTCAGTCATACACTCAAATAGTTGTACATTGGCCGTATACATCACTTTGTGCATGTAATGTACATTAACACAACAGTACCTGTCCAATCATTATGTGTGAACAGTACTCTTGCAAGGTGCTGTGTGCAACATCATCATCATGATAAAGGTAAATGGGGTAACCATAGAGGGACCAGTAGTGTTTTGTGTAAATGGGTCGTCCTCATCACTTACCTGGACCATGTAGGAGTGATGTGCATACCAGGATCGTGCCCTGAGGGACGGGGGAGGATAACAGGAGTATGTTGATGCATATTACAAGGGTTTCATGTGCCCAGGGGGCACGGTGTGTAATGGACAGCTATGTATAGGGCAGATGTTGTCCTAGGAGCTAAATTTGGGCCTTATGTGTCCGTAGGTGAGGGTCAGATGTTGGGGAAGGTTTTAGGTAGGGCCCGTGAAGGATAGGTAGGATCACAAAAAAGACAGCATACAGGGTTGGTATGTGACACATGTAGGGGATACACCCTGGATGGGGATGGGTCTTTGGTTTTAAAAAGCCCATGGGAACAGTGGGATGGAGGTCCCAGCCATGGGCAACTGCCACTGCATCTACACAGCTACAAACGAGGCAGTGCGGGGGGTGTCCAGGGGGGGCAGCATCACCCTGTAAATCTGACACTCTGCCCTTGAACTGGCATATCTGGCTTAAACCCCCTTGGGAGCCCCCAAAGCACAGTCCGGGACCACACAACAGCAGATATGTACCTGTCTGGTCCCCTGGGGACATGCTCCATCCTCAGTGGTGGTACCACCAGAAGGTGGTGCAGAGCCAACAGAGGTTGATGTCTATGGCTGGGCCCCAGATGTGCTAATGCCCGGTGCCATGGTCAGCTGATGTGGGACAGGAGGTTCTGCCCTACCAACCCAGTCAGCCTATGGTGTTGCGTTTTAAGCCCATATATGGCTTAGTGATAGACAACAGCATACAGGATTACCTATGACAGTATGCATAGATATCACCAGCAACCCAACACAACAGATGGTATACATTTGCAGAGGAGCACAACACATGCATATATCATGCCAACTGTACAATGTGTAGTAGGTTGACTGCAGCTTTTAACAGTTGCCCATCATTGGCTTTTTACTGGGAATCCCACCAGTTTCAGTCATACCACTGTCTCAGGGACACATGTCCAGTCGGGGATGCGATGGCAGTAACACACCCCTTTCATCATGTACTGTCTGCAATCCTCACACCATGCTTCTGCTGTGCACAGATGTGTTTTTAGTGTGTAACACAGGAAACAAAGGGTTGCACACACTGCCCGTTAAAGATGGCCCTACAGATGGGGTCCCTCATGAAAGAGTACTTTTATGTCTGTATTATAACATGCAGAATAGCCATTACCACAAAATGTTAAACAGGCAGTAGTCTCAATGCAGCAAAGCTACACTTACATGCTGTAGTCATGTGTGGCACACCCCCCCTGACTTTAGGCTTTTTTCCCACTGTAAAATGATTGGGGTACATCCAGATATCATCTGTGATGCGTGTCAGAACACCACATCCAGGTCCCACTCACAGCGTTCATGGCCAGATAACAACATTTTTCCCCTAGATAGTGTACTGTGTTTATCTGGGATGGCTAGGGGAACACCATCACAGCTGTCCCAATGCAATCACCCAGAGGAGGATTTGCAAAGGTGCAGAGGCCATCACCTGACCATTTCCATCATTTACAAACACATGCTGCTGCTGTGCAGATGTACCCCTTCACATCCACCAGAGGTGTGGGGGGGGGCAGGCAATGTACACCAGGGAAGGGCTTGGGATTTAAACCCAAAAGCATCATCTCCCACAAACAGTACGGGGGTCAAACCCCTGACTACTCATTACTTTTAAATGTGCATGACATTACTACATGTGCCAAAAAGGGCACATGTTGCTGTGCTGTAAGAACATATGTGTGTAGGTGAGTGACTTTTTGCAACAGATATAGTAGAATACTTTGGTGGGCACACATGTCAGTCCAGGGAGGATGCCATTGTCACCACCCCTTTTAATGGACATGCATTGACACCTTTCCAGGGCCAAAAAACACAACAACACTTAGTTTGCCACACTGCAGTAATGCACAGGACCACATGCACCACAGGGGATATCTGGAGGTTCTATGGGCTGGGGCATGTGAAAGTGCTTGACAACTGCTGGTATTCCAATGAGGTTTATACTGGGATTGACTGTGGTTGAGAGCATCGCAACCCACATGCAGACACAGGGTGCCAGTCCCGGCATGCAGGTATGCTTTGCTCCATGGGTGTGTAGTTTTTCTGTGCAAGATGGCTGTACAAGGCTGGGTGGGGGTAATCCTTCCCATCAAACAAGGGTGTGCAGTGCAGGGTGTAGTGTTTGCAATGTCCCACACGGATGGGTGCACTGCATTACCTGGCCCTACCGGCATCCTGGTTACCAGTAGTGTGGGGCCATGGCTTTGCAATGCATGCCATGTCTGGCATTGCGATAGTCCTTCCATGGACATTGCGGGATGTACATATCTCACAATACTGTACAGTGATATACTTACAGGTGTACTGGATTTTAGCAGGCCATGTTGTATGCACAGCCTGTATATACCGGAATATGCCAATACTGGCTGGTGTGTAATTGAACCTGCTTATAGGTAAGGCGAATTCGGCCTGGCGCTCATGGATAAAGTATGACACAGGTATTCCATGGTGTCAGTGGCATGGAGTTCATACAGGGCACACGATGTCTGCAGCATTATCTGTGGCCTTTGTGGATCACCACGTTTGATGGCACCACATATGTTGCAGGACATTCAGTGTAGGAACATAGTAAAGGCACAAAATGTCCGCGCATATATGTGCCTATTGTGCGCTGTACAGGTGCCGCGCGCATGTCTTCTGCGGGCCACTGCACGTTGCCTATCTGTCATAAGTATTGCATGTTACTACCCAACGTAATTGATGGAATGCTAGAGCCAAGTTTGTTTCAATACGCATGGCGCTGGGTGTGGGACATATACCC
The DNA here is from genome assembly GCF_019279795.1 of Protopterus annectens. Taxonomy (NCBI): domain Eukaryota; kingdom Metazoa; phylum Chordata; order Ceratodontiformes; family Protopteridae; genus Protopterus; species Protopterus annectens. Next base: position 1,077,170,603 of record NC_056725.1, read on the forward strand.
CAGGTACTAGTAGGGCTGCATGCTTAGTTCCTGGGCCTTTTACCCAGATGCTTTATGGGTATGGTATGCCAACACAGTGCCATGGCTGACTGACAGCTATTACTCCTCGTGGGGAATTAGCCGTGTCATCGATGGATGCCATATGGAAGCCAAAGGCCACTCAATCATGTCAATGGTAGGAATTAATCGCCTGGCCTCTACGCAGGCTCCTGACAGCGGAATAAGAGCACACACTTGCCATGTCGTATGACCATACGCAGGTGTCACTGCAGCAACGGCCATTTAAGGCACGTGCTTTATGGCAGAATACCTACCGAAGCACTGCGCCTTGTCTCATGCAAGCAGACGCACGCACACACACACGCACACACACGCACACGCACTTGGCGTAATGGGATTAGAACACTTTGACCTAACTGCTGCTACACTACGGCATTATGCGGTTACAGAACACTGCGAGATTACTGGACATAATTGCTCCCGGAGACATATTTGTAGATGGGTGACATCCATCAGCCGCCTTACCAAGGTGGGTATATCGATGAATGGAGTGTAGGCAGATCTAAAGCATTACCTCAGTCCTCAGGCAGTCACGCACGCACACACACAGCAAGTGTGGGACTTCAGAACACTGACCTAACTGCTTTACTGCACTGCAGCATTATGCCGGTTACAGAACTAAGCTACCAGATTACCGGGACGCTTCCCGGGGCGTATTTGTAGATGGGTGAGCATCATCAGCTGACTGCCAAAGGTAGATTATCTGAAATGTATGGAGGCGTGAGCGATCTAAAGCATTACTCAGTTCTCAGACAAAGCGGAGACGCACACACACACGCACACACACACACACACACACACGCACACGCACACACACACACAGCCGTGTGGGACTGAACACCAACCTAACTTCTTTTGTTACAAGACAAGCGTGCGCGGATTCTGGAGAGCGTGCTACCAAGATTACTGGGACACAGCACTCCCAGAGGTGTATTTGTAGATGGGTGACATCATCAGCCTTCCTAAAGGTGGGTGTAAGAAATGTATGGATTGTGAGCAGTCTAAAAGCATTACTCAGTCCTCAGGCAAATGGACACCCACACGCGGCAAGTGTGGGACTAGAACAGTGACCTAACTACTTTATTACAAGACAGCATTATGCAGTTACAGAATGAGCTACCGAGATTACTGGGACACAGCACTCCCAGAGGTGTATTTGTAGGTGGGTGTCATCATCTAAAAGCAATTTACAGTCCTCTGGCAACCGGGGACAGACATACACACAAACACATACATGCCAGTGTTGGGAACTGAACACCTCCCTATTTACAGATTACTATTACAATACTACATACTTACGAATTGCGCCACACAGACTACACATTTCAAGGCTGTCATTTATAGGTACCTTCTGGGAATGCGGACATCAACAGGGATGCTTGCAGTTAAGATGTACATACCTGTTTAAAGTAGGAATTCATCTGGACCTGGAGTATGCCCATCTGTGGAATGGATGACTACTACCACTATACAGGGTTGCAATGGCCATGCCCATACACAGAGGCACACTGGCTGACCCACAAAGGTGTCACTGGGCATGCTCGCGCACTTAGTAAGCACAGGGCTTATTCAGGAATGCACTATGTGTCCCATCTACTACAAGGATAATACTGGAGCATGCTCATACACTTAAAGTAGCACAGGGGCATGCTCACACACTTAGTAGCACCAGGGCTGGTCGGGAATGCACTTCTAACAGTAGCATCTACACAAGAATATACTGGAAGCGCATGCTCAGCCACTTCAGTAGTAGCACAGGCTGACTGGGATGCACTTTCTGATCCTAAGCTTACGGAGGCCACAGTGGCCATGCTATTACAGGGCAGATCGTAAGGAACTTGCATTTGTAATGGGGTCTGGTGTTGAAAGTAGTTGCCAATGTTATAGCAGGAATGTTGTTCCTACATATATTTGACACCGTTTTTTACACATCTGCTGTCATTCACCGCCAGGGATGACATGAAACTGACCAGTAGGCAGGCCTTTGACGCTTATCATCCATGCATCCACTTGATGGTTATTCAAAGGGTGGTGGGATAATACCCCAGAGTCACATCCTGCCCACACGAAGTGCCATTCCAAAGGCAAATGTCCTAAACACAGGTTAAAGTCCGCCATACACCTACAGGACAACTGCATTGTTTTTCTTAACACTTGCTAACCAGTGCTAGATGTGTAGCATTCATATGCACAACGCCCTGGTCACTGTAGATCCCAACAATGGAATTACTGACATCTGTGCACCTAAGGAACACCACAGCTGTTGCTGATGGCTCTGTAGTGCACAATAGCATTCACCACCATATAACTCCAGAACCTAGCACTACCAGAACCAGACCTGTGAGACCATAACATAGGTACACGACTGGACATCCAGGTGAGTGTCCCCACATACATAAAGGCCACTCACATGTACTGACCAGTCCCCCATGAAAGGCTTGCATCACAGATGAGTCATGTAATACCAGGACACAGTGTCACATGCTGCATTTTAGGTTGTAAACCTCCAGACACCACCCATGCCCTCGGACCACAGCAACCATCCGCTACGCATGTTGCAGGACATATAAGGAGTACACCACGTGACCGCCTTGACCTGTGTACTGTGCCTAATCCTCTACGTCGACTGTAGAGAGTACACACTGCGCGACACAGTTGCAGTCATGTGTTATGCAATGCAATGATACCACTGTACGCGCAACCAGGTCAGCTTCTTACACATACCAGGGGCCCTCGGTACTTTCCACCATTAGCAGACAGCTGACTGCTTAACGGCACACCAGTACACACCCTCCGCGATATGAATATGACATACAGCGTACCTGCCCTGGGTATGTACATGCCACCTACACACACACACACACACACACACACACACACACACACACACACCATTACGCACCGCTTCAGCATACACAGACACACACACAAACACACACACACACCACGCTTTTCAGTATACATTTTAAATAGCATGGCTTTCTGTTGTTGTCGCTTTGTGCTAAACCACGGGTGGCTACGCAGCCATTACATGCACATGGAGATAACCAGGTCCGCTGGCTGCTGAATGCTAACAGTTACATTAAAGGTTAGTGATATCCAGTGTTGACCAGAGGTAACATTCCCTCTGTTACCGGTCCGCCCATTACACCCATCATATCATACAACAGTCCATGTATCGCCATTATGTCATTACACATGTCCTCAATTGCAATGCCTATAAAACATGCCCAAATGTCAGGATTGTGGGATTTCTACACACCTGTACACATGTTGCTGTGGCTGTTTGGATAACATCGTAAAGTGTGCGGTGCTGATGTTCTGCAGGTGATGTAGTATTCTAGTTACATCAAGCTTGACAGTTGCAAAATTTTTGCAGCCTCGACATTGCCATCTGGCATATGGTGATATGCTGAATGTATGGATTAGAGCATACCTCAGGTATGGACAGTCAATGTGTGAAATAAATTAAGTGGTAGGGCATCTTTGCAGATGGATGTTTGCTGTGGACAGCAGCTCACAGGTGTCACAAGTGGTCCTACAACCAACCTGTGTAACTGGTAAGCAATGGTTTCTGCGTTAATTGAAGGACATAACACACAACAACAGACAGTGGTCAGGAGTGACAGTGAAGATAAGTCCGCCAGAGACCTGTTAATAGTTAAAGGCGTCCATTGATGCACCGCCTCATCAGCACACTGTTGCCACAGGGGGCTTAACATCCGAAGGTACCGAAGGTAATCCATCACTTGACTCATGTTAATGGATTAAGGAAATACGTAAGGCGTCCATGTGCATATATTAGCACTGTTTGCTACAGCGAAGTGTCAGCGAGTAAATCACTTGACACCTGTTAACTAATTAAGATCATCCGGTGTTGCATATATCCAGCACTTTGTGTTGCCGCCAGGAAGCATCAGTACAGTTTGTAATGTGTGCAATATGCTGCTGTATGTCTGTCATACATATCATGGAGCTAGGCTAGTGACAGGTCACTAGGGATTCATGAGTACACAGGCATGTGTTGTTCGCGTGTGTGTCCATATATCATCCGCGTTATTGGCTGAGAATGAATGCATCTCAATTTGTGCTACTCACTCTCCTGTACACTGGTTAATACACATCTGTATAGACTGCAAATGTAGAAAAGCAGGACATAGGCAGGGCCATATGTATCTCTGCATGCTTGAGGTATCCTGTAATGCGTGATGACATAGGTGTATTCAATGTACTGGAGAATGCCACAGTGTGTGTGTAGGGCTGACTGGTCCCTGGGGTGAGGATGTATGCCGTCACCATACTGAACTGATAAGACCCTCCCCAATCCAAGTGATACACTTCTATTATCTGTTGTTGATGTCCCCGATCTTAGGCCATACTGACTACCTGCACATGCCGCGGTATTCTCTGTGGTGATTATTGTCATAGCGTACGGGTGCATGATACTGTAATGTATGATTTGCACATAGGGCAGTGGTCCTCACCTCACCAGTAGCAACTGGCGTAATGCAAAGGTGTGTGTGTTGCTGCAATGTCGGTTGAATCACGTGATGGTGTGTGGGTGTGTTACTGTGTCACTGGAATGCGATTATTGTCAATACCTGAGTGTGCTGATTGCAGCTGTGTGTTGGCATCCTGTCGGGAGCGTGTATTACTGTTGAAATTCCAATGAGGCATCACACCGCTTGCCACTGGCCTCTACCCTTGTAATCAGCTAGACCACTTTCTTACCTCACCACTCCATGTAACTGTACCTGTGATGTCACTCATTATGGATGTCACGTCTGTGGCCACAGTAGCTTAATACACAGCTATCATGCTCTTGAATCGGTAGACAGGTTTGTAACGCTGAACATTCTCACTGGTATGTGGCAGCTACATGGTGCATGCTGGTATATGCATACATACCTGTGAGTAGTCCACATTGACATATGGGACACTAACTGCAAACACTGACATCCACCGGCACATGCAATTAGACCTGAAGGAGGACAGCAGAGAACATCCATGAATTCAAATATGCAGTTACTGTTGTTACACAAGACACATACTGTTAACAGTACAAAATGCATTGTACACCTGTAGTACATGGTTATTTCTGCTGCCTCCTTTCAACAGTACTCAACAATTGTAAACTACACTTTATCTTCCCTAGTCTGTTCACCCTGTGCATCAGACCATATGAGCATGTCCCTGCACCGATGGTGTGGATGTCAGGGATGCAGCATGGCATCATCATATGCAGGGGTGATAATGTTTGCCCAGAGGCCTAGGCTGCACCATTGGATGACATCATGTGTTAATGGGTTAGGGCCTTTGATCTGGTCCAACTGGGCATGTGTGGATGTTATGCATGTATGTGTTGCAATGCCCTACATATGTTTCCAGTGTGTGTGCCTGTGTATGTACACACAGTTCTGCCGACATCATGACTGGCCTACACAGGGCGTATTATTGACTTGGCTGCAGACTGTACAGGTGAGGGTTTACGGTTCCTGAATTGTCCGACCACCGGACATGTGACCTATGCCTGCCAGGGGGTTGCATGGGCACTACCAGGCAGAGGTGCATATTAGGTATGACCGATGTCCTTGTCCACTTTCGGAAGCGAGTCCCTGTTGTGGCACCATCACAGGCCACATGCGCGGCTGTACGCTATGTCATGGTGTGGACAGCACTTTTAGCACCAGATGCACTGCTTAACTGCTGCAGCCACTATGGGATTGAACATGTGAAGTAACTCATACATGTAGACCCTGGAAACAGATGATGTAACTGGCAGGCCCTATCCGTAGCCATGCCCGATGCCCACTTTCCTACCAGATGTTCCAACGAGAGACAGCCGCGCATTTCGCCAGATTGTCATGCCGGTCAAATTGCTCCAACCATGTCGCTTTAACCATCCGTCCAAAGCTTCAAGCGATCTGCTGTTGAGCATTTACCATTGCCTGGATGTTGTTAGGTGATGTTAAAGAAACGGACAGCAGCCCACTGGCAGCCTCTGATCTTCTCTGTTGTGCCATTCAGCACATGCCTGTGCCTCCATTACAGCCTGAAACATGTCGTCTGGTGACACCAGCTGCTGCGGCTCTGTCTTGCAGGGGAGCATGTTGGCCAGAGGAATCACCTCTATGAGCAGCACTATTGCCACGTGCCTGTAGTTGGGCACCACCAGTAGATTGGCTGACACCATGGTGTTCAGGCACATCTTCCATAACCTCCACACTTTCCTGTTCCAAGCTACCCGCGTGCCGGCTGTATCCTTCGCTGCCTATGGCCACTGGTAATGGGGTATGTGCAGGCATGGGATCTGTGTCTTGAGGGATGAGGGGATATAGCTGGAATGGACAACCAATGACACAGTTTCAGCCCCTGACAACTCTGCCGCCAATGATGACTCAATCATCGCACGTTCATCTTCACTGCTACGAGTCTGTGGGGACACTAAGCATCAGATGTGTATCACGGGAGGGGCAATGCACCTACATCACCTGTGAGGCAGACAAGGACTGTACCACACATTACAATCTATACAATAGACACACACACAGAACATGCGCGTGATGATATGACCAGAAGGGCATGCAACACATGCATGTGATACATCAGAGCGGCATGCAGCGTAGACGTGAACGTAATAGTGGTAGTTATCATCATATTACATCCCTGGGTTGCACACAACAGCATGCATGTGTCATAGCAGACAGCCTATGCAAATTACTACAAAATCATAGTATTAGATTAACGCATACATCCCTGTGTTACACCATGTAGACCAGCACAGGTTAACAGTACACCTGCGCCTGATGTGTGGCATATGACCTTGATTTAATCACATGTAGTACTGACATGTGATTTGCTGATAATGTTAAATGATGCATGCATACGCACATGTTTAACACAATGGTGTCCTGTCAAATATACAGTGGGGCAATGGTGTAATGCAATGCAGTGTTATTATAATCCACCCTACCAGATAATACTGCACATTTAGCTGATAATGCATGCCAGCCATTGCAGGGAATCGCCATGAAGCAATCTCCATTGGTATACAGTGTGAGGTTACAGACGCAGTTCATAGCCATGACTGTGTTCCAGAAACAATACATATATGCACTGTGTGGAGATACTTGACCCATGTCACTGAGGTGTATACACACTAGGAAACCATGATGTGGAAGTTGTGACACAGGTCACGCTGATGGGTATACTGGATGTAACCCCTGCACATCTGCTTAACCATATTGCTGCTGCTTGGCAACTATGGCCAGACATGGTGGCTGCGATGGTACGTCGGTGCACAGTAATCCCACATGATGACATCTAATGTTACCACACACACGCACGCATACACACACATACACACACACATGCACGTACACACACATAAACACACACACACATACATACACACACAAACATGCACACATACACACACACACACGCACCACGGCGAGGGGCAAGTACTGAGGGGCAAGTATGGTTGATGTCCTTGCAACACCAGCAAAGGGGGAATGTACTGTATCTGTGGGGTGATGGCGGATACCTGTTACAGGAGTGACTGCTGTCATGTTTAGCAGAGAGCATTTTCCTCAAGATGTTTCCAACACCACATCTTGGCATGTGGTAAGATTGATGTTATGCCTGTTTACAAAGATGTGCACATGGGCCTGTAGGATCATCTAGTGTTCACATCTACAAATATAACCATTACACAAAAGGGCATGGATTGGACCATAATGTAGCCATTGTAGCTAACAGGGTGTACAAACAATACATCCAGCATGTCTGCTGTGTGTGTTGCTTCATGTGTCTCTAGCCATCCTCCATGGCCATGTGTGTGTGTGCTTCTATGTGTTGGCCAAATTATAGTGACAGAGCATCTATTTCCGCATGTCTGTGTTGTCCCATATAGCATACACCCATAGATGTCACTTATGCTCCCACTGACGACAGGGTTATGCAGACAAAGGACCAGTATGTGGATATGTTTTTCCAGGTTAGAGTAGGCAGTGTTGCAGCGCGGCCACTTTCAGATGTCATGGACATCATCGGGGATAGCACATCACATTTATTGTGACATTCGCCCATAACATGGCTATGATCCACACCAGTGAATCCTGTGGGCTGGCCATACTCAGCCACTGTGTAGCCAGTACTGTTTGTATTGCTCACATGTGTAGTTCTACAGTCTGTAGTACTTATGTCCCTACAGTGAACAGGCACCTCCACCATTGTATGCACAGCTGTCCACACATTTGGCAATGACCCGGTTTGTGGATTCATGTTGGTGAGATGATTCACATAGTTTGCAAAGTGTTAGTACATGGGTAGGCATTGTGATGCATTAGCTGGTCCCGACCTGTGTATTGTTGAAAGGATACATACATTATGTGTACATGTTGTAAATGGCCACATGGCAGATGAATCTATGCATTATGATTCCTGATAAATATGTAACAACCTCACCTGCAATGGGAAACTGCTGTTGCGTAAAGCAAGCCGGAGGAATTACCCTAAATAAGATGACACAGCAGTATGGGCATTATCACGCCTGTATAATAATGGCTACAGGATTGCAATGTGCATAACATATGCACCAATACATTAGACTATACTCTGGTGTATCCACATGTGTACATACACAGAGTGGCATACTATCTGGTATGTGGCATGTGTGTATACATGCCTTGCATATGATATTACATTACATATTGTACAGTGATACGTACAGCTATATGGAATATAGTTGTTACAGGTCTGAAATATGACTTACCAAGGCAACTCCAGGCTCAGTGGTTGAAGTCACCCGCCTCCACAATATCGGCCAAAGGCTTTGTGAATGTAGTTCTGGAGTGTCCCCAGGATGGCCAAATAGCTCCTTGAGTACGTGTGAGTGGGAGCAGGGTTGGTGGTCCACCACCTGCGCACCTTGTTCCTAAGCGGTGCATTCCTAAGCTGTTTTGCCTATCTAATGAGGTCTGTACAGTGTCTGCACCTGCTGTATGTGTGGTTTGTGGCCACCCACATCGGTATTAAACCCTCCTCTGAAGTTCCATCCTGCAGGGCATCCGGCTGCTGTGTGCATCCTGTGGCACATGGCTGAACAGGATATCATGATTCCATCAGAAGAGTAGGTATGGGAGGAGGGCCTCATCCTCCAAGCGGGAAAATGGGGTAGCCTTGCATGCAGCATACCTGGAAGACATAATGATGGAGACAGTCACAGTAACTCACAGAGACATACAGAGCTACAGAAGCACAGACATACATGTGTATTGCATTTATTATGTTTTGAATAGTTATGTTGCAAACCTACATGACACTGGCGTGTATGTGTCACGCACACATGTGACACTCAGTGAGTGAAGTGGATATTATTATCACCATATATGTGTGTATCACCTGAACATTGCTCATACTCCATGTGGATGCTGTCTTGATGTCGGCATGTCTGCTTGCCTGTACTGGTGTTCCTACCTATCAGCACATGGCTGGATGTGTCCACATTAATGCAGTCGACCTTCATGCTGTGAATTTGTCACATATAAGGACTTACACTGCCTTAATAGACATAACCTGTGACCCTGCAGACTTGCTCACATAAGGTTTTACATGTATGTGTTCTGCCATATACATCTACATGGCACTGTACAGCAATTCAACATCCTGCCATGTATCACCTGTGTTGCACATGTGATACACATGGGACACTGGCTAACCAGATGGTATTTGCAGGGATGGATATCAACTATGGCATGTATAACATCACTGGGATGGACATGGATCTATTCAGGGTATGCATCATGCTAGATAGTGGAGATGGAGAATGGGAAGGCTGGTGTAGGCCATCTGCACATGGCCAATACACCTTAAAGGAAATATGTGATCTGATATGGGTCCTTGAGTGTTGTGGCTGCTCAATGATTCTAAATTCATCGGATGGCACCCTGTCATTAATAGGGTTGCCACGATGTATTGACCTGACGGAATGTGGTGATGTAGCTATCACAGGAAGACAACTACCCATGCATCCCTTACACGCAAAGTGTCCATTATGTTGACCGCTTTGCTTCTGGGTGGTAGTTAATGGGTACAGGGTTATTAACATAGGGAAATTTGACAATGCAATATGGCTGTTAGATTGTGGCCATATGTACACACCTCACCCACAAAGCCCTTCTGTATGTTGTCCTGGCGCTCTACTGGAAGTAGGCTATTGCTCCTGAGTCATAATCATTTGCATGCTTCAATAGGCAGATACCTTCTGTTGTCTGTAGGTACTAGACTACAATGAGGGAATAAAATTTATTAACCTGACATACTGTAGCAGCTGCCACTGGTGTGATGTGCATGTATTATTCAGACACCTTCTGTAGTGTTGGTTCTGCTGGCTATCCCACATTACCATACTCCTGTGACATGGACTGTCCACATCTAATTATGCGAGTGTATATGGTACACAGTATGGGTGATGATGTCCTGAAGCCTGCTTGGATTATGATATGCAGTGTGACGTAACCCACTGTCATCTACATCTGTACTGCTGACATCATTTACTATTTGATCAAAGGTTCATGGCCTTCCAGACCAGACTCAGCAGGGTAGTAGTGCAGTACTTCCCATTATCAGTGGTGTCTCTCCCCTTTGTGGGATTTGCTTGTTCACCTGTTGGTTATTACTTGCACCATTCAGTGTGTACACAGCCTGACATGGAGCTATGTATTTCATGATGTGTATGTGGGGAGCATCTTGTTTTGCCATATTTTTGATACAACCTGTGATGTGGACAGGTCCCATGCAGCCCGAGTGCAGCTTGTACCTGCATAGTTGTGGGTACAGGGGCCCTGTGGTGTACATGGATATATTTTTCCTGTTGGGGGTTTTTTTATTTATCCCAAAATTTGTTGGTTTTTTCATCTTCACTTGGGGCAGGTTTTTTAAACCTATTTTTAAGTAAAATTTCTTTGACTCAATTTCCTCATTACCCAGGGGGGTTTTTAAACAGGTTTTTAAATAAATTTTCTCACCTTTTCTTTAGAAAATTGGCTCTTGACTCATTTCCTCATTACAGGGGAAAGTTCCATAAACCCCCCAATGTAAGAGTCAACTGCCCAGGGGTTCTCCAAACCGCCTTTAACCCGGGCAAACTTGGGGGAAGGGACAAATTTTCCCAACACCCCAAAAAAGTCTCACCTACCCCCCAAACTAAAACCTGTGAAACTCATTAGCCAAACCCCGGAAATTCTAAAAACCCAATGCCCCGACTCAAAATCCCCCACCCACCAGGGGGAAAAAATCCCAAACCCCCCCATTAAAAAAATACTGGTCCCACATTAAACCAACCCTTTTGGTTCCATAAAAACCAAAGCCCCGAACCCCCATATCCACACCCCCCCCCACCCCAAAAGGGAACCCCAATATTAGCCCACAAACCAACTTATGCTTCTTAAGAAGGGAATTGGTTTGGGGCCCCCTCTGGGCCCGTCTGAAAAACCGTTTAATCCACACCCCCCAAACCCCCCATTTAAGGGCCCCAGTATAAAATTTTCTACCCCAAAGCCAACTAATCTTTTAAAAACCCAATTTTTATAAAAAAACCCATCAGGGGGAAAACTGTTTACAAACCTGCTGGGGGAATCCCCCCACCCCCAAAAAAAAACCCTTATAAGACCTTCCCAAAATGCATGAAAAAAAACCCCCAAACCCCAAAAAACCACGCATTCTAATTAAGGAAAAAATCTGGTGGGCCCCTGCCATTTAAACAAAGGTAAAATTTCAGGGGGAAAACATTTGGGAAATTGGAGAAGGTTACAATCCCAAAAAATGGAACTCCCAAAACCTATAAGAATGGGACCCAAAATCCCAAAAATGCTTTTAAGAAAACCCGAACCCCCCACCCAATTCCCCCAACAAAAAAGCTTCATAGCTTGAATTCCCCGAAAGGGGCAACAACCCGATCCCCTCCCAAAATTACAAAACCAAAAAACCATTTCCCCAAAAAAAAATGATATTTGGGAACATCCTCAGGGTCCCTTCAAAGCTTGGGGCCTCCAAACCTTTACCCCTCCCCTTTTGGGAAGGGCAACCCTCCCCAAAGGTGGCTTTTAAAAATTAAACTTAGATATGGGGTCCCCACCTATGCCCATGGTTTTAAAATTTCCTTTTGGGTTTTTCCCCTAATTGGGGCCGAACATTAACCCCTAAAGGGTGGTTTTCCCCAAATGGCCAAAAGGGAAAAACCTATTTCCTATAGGCCCGACTTTTCCGGGTTCAAGGGGTAGGGCCATCCTGGATCAGTTTGGAAAATTCCTCCCAACCGACCCCCCAAGGGGTTTTGGGTTTTTAAAAAGGGCAGCCGCCCCCAAACCCGGGGACTTTTTTAAAACGTTACCAAAACATTGGGGGGGTAAGGGGGTACCGGTTCCAAATCTCTCAAGGGTTTCCAAACCCTTCCTCCCCTTTGGATTTTAACAATTTCCCATGGCCCAACAATTAACCCCTAAGAAAATAAAAAGGGTTTGGGGGAAATGGCTCTTCCCGAACCCAAATGGGGGTTGAAAACCCTAAGGTTTTTAATGGGGAACCAGTTCAAGGGTTTTGGCTCCCCAGGGGGTTTTTTCCCTTAAAAGGAAAAACCCCCCTTTGGGTATATTAAAAACCCCTTTTAACAGACCAACACCCGGGGGGTTTGGCCCCAAAAGGTTTGCAGCCCCCCTGAAACTAGGGGCATAATTGGGGTTTTTCCGCTTTTTACAAGGACCAAACCCTTTTTGGAAGGGGGGCCCCCTAAAAGGGAACCCCCGGGAAAATTTTATATCAACCCAACCAAAAATGATAGGCATCCCTTTTGGGTATAATTTACCCAGGGCACCCCATGGTTTTCTATTTCCCCTTTCATCAGGAAAAATAATAAGGGGGTCTTGGGAAAACCCCAGTGGGTAGCAACCCCCGTACCCAAAAATGCAAGGGGGTTTGGGAAACCCTAATGGCCCCAAATTTTAAGGGGCACCCGGAATTTAAAGGGGTTGGGGAAACCCCAAATCATGGTTTTAAAAACCCTTGGTAAACACCCCATTTGGGGGAAAATTACAAGCAATTTCTTGAAACCCCCATTTTCCACACCAAAATTCTGACCCCAAAAAAAATGACCTTTTTTGGAATTGAAATCCAATTTTAAATAAGTTTTCTTTCCCCTAATGGTATTTGCTTGAATACAAGGGCCCAAAAGTCCCAAAACCCCTTTTTGGGGGAAAAATCCCACCTAAACAAAGCCCCTGGAACCCACATGTTTTTGGGGGAAAACACCCTAAACCACAATAATAAATAACATCCCCGGATGGAAATTTTGGGCCCCGCCCTCCCCAGGGGTTTGGGAAATATTTCCTGTTCAAAGGGGCCCCCAATTTGCACCCTTTGGGGAAATTTCATGTGGTTTTGGGGGAAAAGCAGTACCCAAAAACACGCGTTCTTGCTCAACAAAACAAACCTCCCCAAAAAACGGCCAAAATTTTGGGGTTTGGGGAAAAAAAACCCACAGGAAAAGTACCCCCTTTTAAAAACAACCCACCCTTTCTAATTTCCTTTTAGTCCCCGGGTTGTTAACTGTTTTCCCTTTTATTTGGTTTTTAAAGCTTTTTAAATGTTTTGGGTATAAAAGGGGAAAATTTTATCCCTTTTTTGTTTATTGGGAAATGGGAAATTACCAAATTGTTTCCAAATAAATTTAATTTTATGTAACTTGGTAATTTCATACCTGGCCAAAAATAAATGGGACTTCCTTTTTGGCCTTTCCCACTTTGGGGGGAAACCTAAATTTTTGGTTTTTGGCCCCAAAACCTTTAGAAAAAAGGTTATTCTTTAGAATCCCATAAAATTTTGGTAAGGTTAAAAATTTTTCAAAATTATACCCCTGTTTATTTTGCACATTTTCTTTTTTTGGACCAACCCTGCCCCTGAAGCTGGGAAAGGAAAATTTTTTTCAAAACCCTTTATGGGATCCCCGTGGGGTTTTGGGTGGGTTTCCTTTTGCCCCACCCGACACCAAATTTTACAAAGCATTTCTTGCTTTTTTCCCCTAATCCCCTTTCAAAAACCCCTAAATGGGTTTGTGCAAAAAACCCGAAAAGACTTTTATTTTTAAAAAGCAACTATTTCACATACCTTTTAGTCCCAAAGGGGTTGTTAACTTTGGGTTCAACCTTTTTGTTTTGTGTTTTCAATTTTTTGTAAATTTGTTTTGGGGTTTGATGGGGGTTTGAATATGTGAAACCTTTTTCTAAGTTTTTGGTAAGGGTTTTCCCAGAACCCCCAATTTTTTGGCCAAATAGGTTTAAAAATTTCACATTTATTAAGGGACTTTATTTTCCGATACCCTGGGAAAGGGGGTTGTTTAACCTTTTTTACTCTTTTGGGGGTTTTCTGGTTTGTTTTTTTTTCAAAGGAATTTTTTATTTTGTTGTTTGGGGATATTTTCAACCCCCTTTTTATGGGCCAAGGGGAAATTTTTGGGGCCCCATTGGGTTTTTAAGGCTGACAAAACCCATGGGGAGTACAAGGGGGTTTTTTCGAAATTGCTTTTTCTTTGCAGGGGTTTGTTTTACCTGTTTTTTTTCTGAGGATTTTAATCGGAAATTTTGGAGCAACATTACTATGGGGATAATTTTTGTTTTACAATTCCCAGGGCATTTTCCTTTTAAATTTTGGGGGACAAAACCCCAAAGGGGCTGTTACCAAAATAATTTTAACACATCCTTGGTCACCAACCCTTTTTTAAAAAGGGATTTGGCAAACCCCAAAAACCTAAACATAGAAGGTTTTTCCATTTGTTTTAAAAGAACATTTTAACCTTTTGGGCCATGGTTAAAATGTTCCTGCCCCCAAGGGAAAAGGCTTCCCCCCCAATTCTACATGAAATAATGAAAGTAAAAGAACATTTTTTAAAAAAAAAATGTTTGGGTTTATGGCGGTGGCCCAAACCCCCCAAAGAAGGGGTTTTAAACCCCCTTTTATTCTAATCCCAGGTTGAGGCCCTTCCCAAACCCCCTTAATCCCCAAGGGGGAAAACCCCAAAGGAACACACATTAAACCCCTGTTTTTGGGCCTTAACACAGGGGAATTTTTCCTTTAACCCGGAATACTAAATGTAATTTAAATGTTTACAAAACTGGGGTTTTTTGGGCTGGTTTTTTGGCCAAACCTTGGGTTTGTTGGGGGTTGTAAAGCCCTCTTTGGTAGGGGTTCCCCTTTATAGCCTATGGGAATTTTGGGAACCATCTATTTTACAAAAAACCCATATAAAAAGAATTTCCTTTCTTCCTAAATATAATTTTTTTGTGGTTTTTCTTATTTTTTTAAATTATATTTTAATAAAAATAATATTTATAATATTTCATTTCATTGGGACATTTTGTCCTACAACCCAAAATTTCCACCTTTTTTTTTTGGGCAGGAACAACCCCCAAAGGGACTTCCCCCAAAGTGGGATGGTTTTTTAAATTTCATTTGGGTTCATGTTCCTAACCCCCAAAATTTTTAAAGGTGGGATAAGGGGATTACCCCATTTCCTTTTGTTCCCCAAAAAATTTTTAGTGGAGAATTTATTGCAAGGCCTTTTTTAAATATATGAACATTCAACTGGCCCGTAGGATACCCCTTTTTTGGAACCAAAAACCCGTTTACAATACCAAAAAACCCTCACTAACACTCCCGGAATCCTTCAGAAAATTTGAACATGGAACCCCAACCCAAGGCCCTGCTCCAAAAAAAACAAACCATTACACAAGACATTTTTTTTGCCCCCCCAAACCCCAGTTGGGCTGACCCCAACCCCCATTTTAAATTCTACATAGGGCCCTGCGAAGCCAAAACTTTCCCCCAAAGACTTACCGTCCCCCAAGGCTTTTTCAAAAGGGGGCCCAAAACCTAAGTAAAAAATTCCCCAGTAACCCCCCTAACCAAAAAACAGGGGTTGGGTTTTGTCCCTTTTTCGGGTTCAAAATGTGTTCCTTTAGGTTTCAGTCGTGGTGGTATATTTTTTTCCAAAAGGCCCCAAAAGGGCAAAACCCCCTTTTTTGGGCATGCCTTTTCCATTTCCCCCCTACCTTTTTTTTTGGGGCTAGGCCCAACAAGGGTTTTTCAATTTTGGTTTTTGGAGGTTTTCCCCTGTTGCCTTTGGGGGGGTTCCCCTTGGGCCCAAATGGGTTTGGGTTTTTGGGCCCGTTTTTTTGGGTTTTCAAACCCCCTTCCCCCGGGTCCCTTGGGCTGGCCCCAAGCTTGGTTTCCCAAGGGATTTATATTGGGGGGTTTTTTCAAGGGGATTGGGGCCACCATTTTCTATGAAAAAGGAAAAGTGGGCAAAAATTTCCCTTTTTGGAAAAAGTTACTCCAAGGCCTCCACCCAGAAAATTTTTTTTTTGTCCAAAAGGGGAATGGGAACCATTTTTTAATTTTTTTAAGGGATCCCACCCCCCTCTAAATGATTTTATTCTGGTTTCCCCGGGGGGTGGGTTGGGGCCTTCCCCCCCTTTTTATGGCAAAATTTTTGCGTGGCCCTTGGTGTGGGGGCCAATTTCCCTTTGAAAGGGAAAATCCCCCCTCAAATTTTTTCCCTTTTTTGGTTTTCCAGTGGGCCCTAGGCCAGGGATCCCCCCACCAGATGACCAAATGGGATGTCCCCCCTGGCAAATACCTGATACAGCTGTGAGGCATGCCAGATGTGGGAGTCATGATAGCTTCCAGGGCTGCCAGCACACACATCCATGATAATGCCCTGGGCATTGCACACGACCTGGCAGTTGATGGAGGGGTATCCCTTGCGGTTTATGTAGTGCCTACCCTGCTCACCAGGTGGTGACTTGATGTGTATGTGCATGCAGTCTATTGCACCCAGTACCTCCGGGTAGTCTGCCACATGGTGGAAGAGATGCATATTGCTGGCCAACTCCTCCTGCATTCGGGGGAAGTATATGTGCTCATTGGCATGTGGTAAAATGGCATCCAGGAACTGGTGGAGTACCTTGGATGCTGATGCCTGTGAGATCCCCATGATACCCCAGTTGGCCTTTGGAAAGTACCTGTGGCGAGTATTCTGAAGCTTACACATACCTTTGTGACCACTGGGATGGGTTCCCCTCTGTTACTTCTGGCTCTGAGGCGTGGCCGGCACAGCTCAACAAGTTGCTGTATGATGTCCCTGTCCACCCTGTAACGCTCTACTATCTCCAGATCATGTAGCCCCTGGTAGGTTACCCTGGGTCTGAACACTCTTTTCCTCCTCCAGTGCCTGAGATGGTTGTCAGCATCATCCTGCACACCACCGTCAGTCTCCAACACATGCTGGTGAATCAAAGCTATGGCACCCCCTAACATGTACATATTAAAAGTTCCCCGTCTGTATACACCAATGGTGCAGAGTGTCTGGGAATACACAAGTGTGTGTGTGGGGCTTTCACACCTTATACTATGGTGCAATGGAAGATGCTGGTGTAATTGGGTGTGTTTGTGCTATTCCAGCTGCAGGGTATCTTAAGTATTGGTTTTACAGCAGGTACTGCTATTGTGGGGCCTTTGGTGTTGACTTACACTTGGCTGCCGTGATTCATCTATTGCCCTTTATTTCAATTTTCAACCCGATTCCCCTCCCATTGTCAGGCATGCATCCAGCTGCTGGCTTTCTTGTTTTGTACTTTCACAACCCAGGATTGTGTTGGGAAATGTGTTATGTCACTGATCTACTGCAAGTTTGCTTTGTTCTGCTGTGACGGTTCTCTTTTCTTTACTCTACGGCACCTCCTCTTTCCTGTTCTGCAGGTAGCTGCTAGCAGCTTTATTAGCTGTTTCCTATGGCCTACTGTGAGCTCCTAGGTGTTAATTACTCATTTGTACTCCAATTACCATGCTGCAGCATTTCCTTATTTTCTTCCCGTATCCTTCCTGTTTCAGCTGTGGTTGCACAGCCATTTACCTGGTTTTGTGCGCATTTTCTTCCACGTTCACATGAACTTTCGGTTTTCCTTGTGTGCTCTCAGCTAAACAAAGCTATGACTACTTCCACACCCCTATCCAGCAGCTTTGCTTAGCAACAGGCAACCCAGATTAGCAATGATCCAATGTGCTTACAGCTACGGTGGTGCACCCCTCTCTTGATGTCATGTTTACCTCCAGGTCACTCCTCGGTGTTGTACCGCTATGCCGTGTGGTACATCCTAATGCTGGCAGGGCATTTGTGATTCAGTATTACTTGACTCATTTGCATGGCATTTACTAATTCTTAGATACCACATGGAACACTGTCACAGACCCTTAGCAACCCTTGTGCCATGGTTGTGGTATAGCATGCGTGCCATTGACTATTATGGGGATATCATGAATTGTGTTACATTGCAGTTTTATGACATCTAAATATATGTTCCTTGTGATCATGTTTGCGCACAGATGCACTGCGGTTTTAATTTGCGTTAGTGTGGCCATGACGTTAAATGTTATTTTTTATATGTTGTGCATGTTTTTTTATGCCATTGGCTATATATTTAGCCACTGGCATATATTAACATTATAATATGTAAGTTTGGTCCGCTTTCATGGCTCCGATTTTATGTTTGACAAAATGTAAACCTTTTTTTTTGGTTTACATTTCTTCATGCTTACACTATGCCTGCACCACTTCATGAATCGCTATATACCTTCATGTACATGCTACACTGCTGCACATGGGGTAATTAGCATACATGCACCAGGAGCTGCACAGCTCTTGTGTACACTGGCAGTGCACATGGAAACTGCTCGCACCTGAATCGCTCAGCAGCCATATTTAGCACTAGATTGCCGACACTACTCCAGCGCCTGGCACAAGCTTCATGAATCCTGGGGAAAGACTATATCAGATGCAATGTATCCCATACTACCTTTCTTTTATGTTGTTGGTCTTTCGGCTTTTTCCCGGTAAGGGGTCACCACAACAGAACTCCGGTCCGCTAATGATTGGCAGTAGATTTTTTTTTTTACGAAATGCCAAGGTGCCAGCTCGACACCCACCCTTCAATGAAGGCACACCCATTTACACACACATGTCTTTCGAATGCTACTCAACCACTGGGAGGGCATGCAGACTCCACACAGAAGGCACTCCAAAGCCATGCCGAGAATCGAACGGGAGAACCTCTTGCTGTGAGGTAACAACACTACCGCCGTACCACCGCGGCATTTACTACCTTTCTTTCTTTTATAATCCCATCAATTAAATAATTAAAACTATTTCAAACATCAATTTGTCCTTAAACTTCTAAAATATAAATAAATAGATAGGTTGACAGCATTTCTGATTAAATACTTATAATAAGTTTAACCGTGGGATTCATGAAGCTTGCGAAGGCGCAGGCATAGCGTAGGTGGAATAACACCAAATATGGCCGTCGAGCGATTCAGGTACGATCCAATACCACATGCACTACTGGCGTACGCCAGAACTGCGCAGCCCTCAGCATAGGTATGCTAATCACCCCATGAGCAGTGTCGCACCATGAAAATGAAGGCAGATAGTGATTCATGAAGTGGTGCAGGTGTAGCATAAGCCCAAGGAAATGTAAACCAAAAAACACGGTTTACATTTTCCCAAACAGAACATCGGAACTATGGAAGCGGACCAGACTCATGTATTACAAAGTTAACATATGCCAATGGCTAAATACACAGCCAATGGCATAAGAAAAGATGCACAACACCTAAAAAAACAACATTTAATGTAATTTCCACAGTAATGCACAGTACAACCGCAGGGCATGTGTGCGCAAACTGGAACATAAAGAAAATATATAAAAATGTCATAAAATCACAATGTAATACAAATCAGGTTTACACCATAATACACAATGGCAGGCATGGAACACCACAACCAAGGTGCAAGGGTTGCTAAGGGCCTGCGACAGTGTTCGGCACGGTAACTATGAATTAGTAGTCAATGCCATGCAAATGAGGCAGATAATACTGAATCGCAAATGTCCCGCTGGATGAAGATTGAACCATACGGCGCAGAGCTATAACACCGAGGAGTGGCTCAGAGGAGATACATGACATCAGCAGAGGGGTGTGCCACCGTAGCAGCAAGCATATTGGAGTAATGCAAATCTGGCCTGGCCGTTGCTAAGCAAAGCTGCAGGACAGGGGTGGGGAGGAAGGTATAAAATCATTTAGTTGAGAGCACACATGGTGCCCAAAAGCGCATGTGTACGGGAATGAAAACGTGTCTGAGACCCAGTAAGCGGATGCATGCGGCGCGAACAATAGCACAAACAGGAAGGTCATGGGAAGAAAAGAAGGAAATGCCAAAGTAGGGTAATTGGCATACTAATGAGCAATCAACACCAATCAACTCACGGCGGCCAATTGACGGCAGCTGTCAAGTCTGCTCGCAGAAACCTGCAAAACAGGATAGGGGAGGCATCGGAATGCAAAGAAAGGAGGGGAGGCATTGGATTGCAAAGATAGGAGATCTGTCATAGCAGAGCAAAGCAAACCGACAGTAGACCGACAATAGCACACATTACGTAAGATACGCCAGGTCTAGGAAAGTACAAATAAAAGCAGGCTGCTGGATGCATGCCAGAAAATGGTAGGTGGAACGTGCAGAAATGTAAAGGGAAGGTCAAGAGGTAATCCATGGCAGCCAAATGTAATTCAACACCAAAGGCACCACAATAGTAGTTCCGGTTGTAAAACACATAAGATACCCTGTAGCTACGATCGTACATACACACCCTATGACATCATCGGTGTTTACAGCACAATAGCATAACGTGTGAAAGCACCTTACACACACTTGTGAATTCCCAAGCACTGCACCATAGGTGTAAACACATGGGGAACTTTTAAAATGTACATGTTGGGAGCTGCCATAGCTGTGATTCATCAGCATGTGTTAGAGACTGACGGTGTTGTGGAGGATGATGCCGACAACCACCGCAGGCCCCGGAGGAGGAGAAGAGTGTTCAGACCAAAGGTAACCTACCAGGGGCTACATGATCTGGAGATAGTAGAGCGTTACAGGGTGGACAGGGACATCTTACAGCAAATAGTGGAGCTGTGCCAGCCACGCCTGAGAACCAGAAATAACAGAGGGGAACCCAACCCAGTGGACACAAAGGTATGTGTAAGCATGCGAATACTAGCCACAGGTACCTTTTAAAGGCCAACTGGAGATATAATGGGGATCTCACAGGCATCAGCATCCAGGGTACTACACCAGTTCCTGGATGCCATGTTACCACATGCCAATGAGCATATATACTTCCCCCGAACTCAGGAGGAGTTGGCCAGCAATATGTGTCACTTCCACCGTGTGGCACACTACCCAGAGGTACTGGGTGCGATAGACTGCATGCACATACATATCAAGTCACCACCCGGTGAGCATGGTAGGCGCTACATAAACTGCAAGGGATTCCACTCCATCAACTGCCAGGTCATGTGCAATGCCCAGGGCATTATCATGGATGTGTGTGCTGGCAGCCCTGGAAGCTACCATGACTCCCATATCTGGCATGCCTCACAGCTGTATCAGGTATTTGTCAGGGGGGACATCACACATGGCCACCTTGTGGGGGATGCTGGCTGTGCACTGGAGCCATGGATGATGACTCCCATCAGAAATGCACACACACCCATGCAAGAATGCCATAATGAGGCACACGCACAAACCAGAATCATCATAGAGCATGTGTTCGGGATGCTGAAATCACGGTTCTGGTGCTTGGACACATCAGGTGGAGCCTTGCAGTACTCTCCAAGCACGTGTGCCCACATCGTCATAGTATGTGCCATGCTACATAATATGATCCTGCAGAAACAGCTGCAGCAGGGACAAAATGGTGAAGGCCCTCATAGCCCACTGCAATTGCCAAGGCCATCACAGGCACAGAGGGATTCAGACCATGAACACACTGTGCCAGCCCCAGTAGGCAGACGGAGGCATGCCCAATATGCCTACGCCTTGGCAAAGAGGGAACGTATAGCACATACTCTGACAGTGTAGGCCCCTACAGACTGACACACCTCTCCACCTGCACACACAGTAAAATGGATGGCACACAAGCACGACCATCTGTAAATTGTAATGTATAGGTGGCCCACTGTGTGAATCCTACATAGGCAGCCCTCAAACATTGTACACACAACAGCTACTGGAACAAGGAATGTCAACACCTGAACAGTACATGCGCCTATCAGCATATGGTGTTGCTGTGTGTATAGGTTCCCAGGTACATCGGTAGGTACACGGACGATTGTCAGAGGCCATACACCAAATGGGGCAAACAGTGTCCGCTGTCGCCACAACATCGAGTAACCAACTGTCGCATAGAGGAGCAGAGGCAATCGTGGGAGCACATGTGTGTAAGCACTGTTCTGCACACACTCAGCACAGAGTCCCTGCTGCGTTAATGAGGGGCTCCACATAATATAATCATGGATGTTGTGTCAAGGCATGGGGTGTACCCATGACAGGTATTCATCACTCCAGCATGTTCCACCCATGGTCGTTTGAAGGTGTTGCACAGTATCGTGTGTGGCTCACTGAGATATACATACCCAATGCCGGAGCACATCCAGTAAACATCACATGGACATACCATTAACTGGACTCATCAATATGTAAACTAACTGAGTTACCCATGTGAGTGCAGTATGGAGTAACAGCCATAGTATACTCCACGTACAAAACGGCATAACACGTGTACAAATCCCAGATGGCCATATGTTAAATGCAGTGACTGCCGTGCATGTTCCCGGACCCACGTGCTGCAAGGGATGTAACGTAATCCCGAAGGCAAGAGTAATGCATGTCGGATGCAGGTCAGCAGATCATGTTTAGAACACGTTACCGGGAATATGCATTGCCCACTGTTGGTAAGCGACATTTAAATATGACTATATGGATATGCGCGAAACAGGGATAAGCTACTCCGAATATCACACAGATCACGGTCAATGATGTCCAGAACAGGTGAAACCAGCATTATTCACCCCTGTACTAATAGCACCTGCTCTGAAGGGTAAAACAACCACTGCCAGATGTAGAACACGCAATCATGTATCGAATCACCTAACACTATTGCTAGGCAAGATGTACCTATGGTAGGGTTGCCACCTCTTCAAATGACTAATGTGGGACATACGTCAGATGTCTGCAGGTCGACACATACACCAGGCCAGTATGAAAAGCAGAACTGCACTGTTTTGCCTAGATAAAAGCTCATTCTTGTAATGTTGACTTACTTATTCTGTTTGTTGGTTCAGATACAGAATAACTGTTTTATGCGATTATTACATCAACTATAGGAAATAAGCATGTTCTAAAAATCACAGGACATTTGCCATGTTTACAAATATTTTGCAGGACACAACTGCCCAAAGACGGACTGTCCCTCGCAGAGTGGGACAGCTGGCAACCCTAACCTACGGCAGGTGTGTAATGTGACAGGTACAAACTTGCGGAGTCCAGGAAACAGTATACACCAACAAGTACACAATGAAAGGTGTAGCTTGCCTGTCACTTTCCCCTCTCATATATATATATATATATATATATATATATATATATATATATATATATATATATATATATATATGATATGATGGGTGTCATGGGTAACTACTACAGAGGGAATGTGTTCTCGGTCAACATTGCTGCCTCATGTACTGTTAGCATTCAATAGCCATGGACCCACCTTCCATTTGCGTGCGTATGATTGCTGTAGCCACTTGTCTGCATGGAGGACAGCAAAAGCTATGCTATGTACATATGTGTTGTGTGTGTGGTCCATGCACATATCCACTGCAATTACATGTATAACATAGCCAAACATGTGTGTTCATTGGTGTACAGTGACAGTCATCTGTCACAGCTGTGTATGACCCAGGGCCCCTGGTATGTGTAGAGCCGACCTGGTTATGTACAGTGGTATCATTGCAATGCATAACATATGATGGAACCCTGTCGGTACATGTGTAGTCTGCACAGTTGCTGTAGACCTATGTACAGTCCACTGGTCATGAGTCACACGGTGTTTTGTTAATGTATGGCTGTGTATTGCTGGTTCAAGGACATGGTGATGTCAGAGGGCTACATTGTAGATTGTGGTATGTACCTCTGTGATATGCACCTGAGACATCTGTGATAGCTACTGAGTGTGTACTGGTCAATACATGTGAGTGGCCTTAATGTATGTGGGGACAGTAATACCATACTGTGCCCTTCTGTGTTTAGAATCCATGTGCATGCAAGACGGCCCTTTGCAACTGCTAAGTGTGTGAGCATGCCCAGTACGCCGTTGTGTAGATGGACACACAGTACATTCCAAACTGCGCCCTTCCATGTTTAGAATCCGTGTGCATGCATGCAAGATGGCCCTTTGCAACTGCTAAGTGTGTGAGCATGCCCAGTACACCGTTGTGTAGATGGACACACAGTACATTCCAAACTGCGCCCTTCCATGTATAGAATCCGTGTGCATGCAAGACGGCCCTTTGCAACTGTTAAGTGTGTGGGCATGCCCAGTACGCCATTGTGTAGATGGACACACAGTACATTCCAAACAGACGTGTGATACTAAGCGTGTGGGCATGGCCATTGATATCCTGTATAGCGATGGTGGTCATCCAGGCAACAGATGTCCATTTTCAATGTCACGATGGATGCCTACATTGAACACACTGGTTGCTGTCTTGATGGGTTTACTGTCTGTGGCGCATCCCGTATCTATGTAGTGTTGTTGTAGTGCTCCGTAGATATTTGGTTGCCCCGATCACACCACTGCCGTGTGTTTGTCTACGTCTACCTTGGGACAGTAATATGCTTTCAGACTGCTCACTTTCTATACATTCCCTATCGGTGTCCTTGCCTTTGCGGATGATGTCACCCACCTAGAAGTATGCCTCTGGGAGTGCTGTGTTCAGTAATCTTGGTAGCGCATTCTGTAAATGCGTCATGCTGTAGTGTGTTAGGTTAGTTAGGTGTATGTTCGAATCCCAGCCCTGCCAAGTGTGTGTGTGTGTGTGTGTGTGTGTGTGTGTGTGTGTGTGTGCTCGCATGCTCCCGTCCGCCTGGGGACTCAGTCTTGCTTTTAGACGCTGCACACCACAGCAGTTTGCTACCAACGTCTTTGCCTTTGCGGACGATGACACGCACCTAGATGTCTGGCTGTGGGACTGCTGTACTTAGTAATGTCAGTAGCGCATTCTGTAAATGCGTCATGCTGTAGTGTGTTAGGGTAGTTAGGTGTATGTTCGACTCCCAGCCCTGCCAAGTGTGTGTGTGTGTGTTTGCGCGCATGCTCCCGTCCACCTGGGGACTCAGTCTTACTTTTAGATGCCGCACACCACAGCAGTTTGCTACCGATGTCTTTGCCTTTGCGGATGATGACACGCACCTAGATGTCTGCCTGTGGGACTGCTGTGCTTAGTAATGTTGGTAGCGCGTTCTGTAAATGCGTCATGCTGTAGTGTGTTAGGGTAGTTAGGTGTATGTTCGACTCCCAGCCCTGCCAATTGTGTGTGTGTGTGTGTGTGTGTGTGTGTGTGTGTGTGTGTGTGTGTGTGTGTGTGTGTGTGTGTGTGTGTTTGCGCACATGCTCCCATCCGCCTGGGGACTCAGTCTTGCTTTTAGATGCCGCACACCACAGCAGTTTGCTACCGACGTCTTTGCCTTTGCGGATGATGACACGCACCTAGATGTCTGCCTGTGGGACTGCTGTGCTTAGTAATGTTGGTAGCGCGTTCTGTAAATGCGTCATGCTGTAGTGTGTTAGGGTAGTTAGGTGTATGTTCGACTCCCAGCCCTGCCAATTGTGTGTGTGTGTGTGTGTGTGTGTGTGTGTGTGTGTGTGTGTGTGTGTGTGTGTTTGCGCACATGCTCCCATCCGCCTGGGGACTCAGTCTTGCTTTTAGATGCCGCACACCACAGCAGTTTGCTACCGATGTCTTTGCCTTTGCGGATGATGACACGAACCTAGATGATTGCCTGTGGGACTGCTGTGCTTAGTAATGTCGGTAGCGTGTTCTGTAAATGCGTCATGCTGTAGTGTCTTAGGGTAGTTAGGTGTATGTTCGACTCCCAGCCCTGCCAAGTGTGTGTGTGTTTGCATGCATGCTCCCGTCCGCCTGGGGACTCAGTCTTGCTTTTAGATGCCGCACACCACAGCAGTTGGCTACCGACGTCTTTGTCTTTGCGGATGATGACATGCACCTAGATGTCTGCCTATGGGACTGCTGTGCTTAGTAATGTCGGTAATGCATTCTGTAAATGCGTCATGCTGTAGTGTGTTAGGGTAGTTAGGTGTATGTTCAACTCCCAGCCCTGCCAAGTGTGTGTGTGTGTGTGTGTGTGTGTGTGTGTGTGTGTGTGTGTGTGTGTATGTGTTTCAAGCTGCATGACAACAGTACATTGCTTTGACAGTATTCACTCTCCATAACATCCGTGCGGCATCTTTGCCTTTGATGCTGCTGTCTGCAGGCTAGACGTGTGCCTGTGTGAATCATGTGATCCACTGATCACGGTAGCGCAT
The DNA here is from genome assembly GCF_019279795.1 of Protopterus annectens. Lineage (NCBI taxonomy): Eukaryota > Metazoa > Chordata > Ceratodontiformes > Protopteridae > Protopterus > Protopterus annectens. The sequence continues at coordinate 1,077,197,218 of NC_056725.1, forward strand.
TTTGTAACTGCGTAATGCTGTCGTGTGGTTCAGTGCTTATGTTTATGTTCTGCTCCCAACCCTGCCACATGTGTGTGTGTGTGTGTGTGTGTGTATATGTATCTATCTACATATATATATATATATGTGTATATATATATATATATATATATATATATATATATATATATATATATATATATATATATATATATGTATATATATATATATATATATATATATATATATATATATATATATATATATATATATATATATATAGATAGATAGATATATATATAGATATATTGTATATAGATATGTATGTTGGGATTATCACTCTTGACTCTGCTGCATTGTCTGTACGTGAGCACCTTGGATGTATGTACATCTGCTATGGCTCTGTGATAGTGCACATACTGTGTGCTGTAGTGATCGTGAGTTATACATGTGTAGTGACTGGTTATTGTGTTGCTGGGTAGTACACGGGCATTGGAAACAATGTTAGTGCAGCACCTTTGACTGGTCGTATGCAGATCTCGGAAACAGTCAGTGGTGGTTATTACATTGGAGTGTGAGTATGGCTCATATCCATCTGTAGTAACTGTCAAGTCTATGCACCCCAGGTTAACATTACAGACACACGTTTATCCACAGGGTGTGGTACAGATCCCAGGACTGTATGTGTAGACATTGACAGGTGCAGGACTGGGTTGTGTTGGATGCTTGGAGGGGTGTCCATGGCCAGTAATGGGGATCTCTATAGCTTGGCAGGGTACGGTCTGTGACTGTCCCACAACCTCCTGTATATGGCTGACGCATGCTGTACCTGTGTATATGCAGACACACACACTTACCACAAACAGCTGTGGCTATCACATACACACACCCATTGCACCACGATTGGGCCATGCAATAACCGTCATCCCTCACACACACACACACCTATGTGTACATTGGATGGCTCTATGACAGCTCTGTACATGTTAACACCACACTCTGTGCATATGATGTCACCTGTGCCACCACCTGTGATGTGTAACATTGATGCAGGATCTGACTAACTTGGTGCTGCTGCACACAGTGTCTTTATTCCACTGTATTGATTTTAGCATGCTGTTAACACACAGTGTGTTACTTCCAGGTGTACTTCAGCAGGCATGATGCATTGCAGCTATGACCATCACTGTAGCATAGTTTACAGCACTGTTACCTCTGATGATGTAGTCTCCATCCATGTGCCATTTCACTGATGTGTGTAGTATTGGCAGCATGTGTGTCTGTGTGTGCAGTACGTGTGTGATGTGTGTAGTACACATGTATACCTGCTTACAAACGCATACACGACATTACACGGGCTTCACCATTCGTACACTAGCTTACTCATTCTTCTACACACGCACACGGGCTAACACGCGCACACACATACTTACTCAGGCTTACTGGCGCGCACGGGTGCAGACACACTGTGGGCAGGTTTGCAGGTCACATCGGTGGTATCCATGGCGTACGCAGTCAGTCTCCTGACGTTCCCTGGGATAGCTCATGACACGCCTCTTCCACTGAGTATTGACAGCACACATGTGACACTGCTCCAGTGAAGTTACAGTGTTTTGTAAATACACACTCCTGTTGTCACCTATCTTCTACTCTAATAGTCCCTTTACCTACACTACCCTGTAGAGGCTTGGCCCATATGGCATTACATGTTGTGATTCACTATTCTCAGCCTCACTTGCCTCACATTGCCTACAAATGCTTTGTTACATCTCTGACAGAGCGCTTCCACACATAGGTACCAGTATGCAGTAGCCATGTTGTCTCCAGCTTGCCATTCATCTGCATGGCGTACTAACATCTAACTAAACCTACATTTTGTATGTATATTATCCATATGTCTTGTTTTGAAGTGCAGCGTGTTCTCGTGGCGCTGCGCTACGCTTCCACACCAGGGATCAGGGAGGACAACTACTGGTTCCAATGGACAAAGCCGCCACTGCCCTTGGACTTGGACATTGGCATGCTTCTTCGACTGTATTTATACTGTATTTGCAGCTGTCATTGCTCTGTTTAGCAACGTGCAAAACGTTAGTCGCATAACATCCAGGTACATTTCTGCACATAACTCCGCTCTTGCACGGACAGCTTACTGTTTCATGTATCGCGTAGTTCATCATTTGCATAGCTTACACATACAAATGGGGTATGTTGCGAATCCCAACATTGTCCGTGCAATGTTCGTGTTACGGGTGGTCTTGCACGCCCCTGCGGGTGTTTGCTGAATAGCCTGGCAGTCATCTTTCCTTGCTGTACTCTCACTCAATCCATAAACGCCGAAGGAGTCGTGTATCATGGCCTAGGCTTTGCTGTGTGCTGTCTATTTATGGTGTATGCATGGCTGTGGGTATGTCCCACTGTCATCATTGGTAAAGGTGACATCCTATAGGTACTTCCTGTAGACTGCTGTGTCATTTGACATGTCAGCACATACCTGCGGATGAACTTCCTACTGCAGCGCTTTTCATACCTTCTGTGTTATCTTGCGGTCGATAATGCTGTTTCCTCAGACATGTATCTGTTTCTGATCATACCTATCAACCTCCTAGTGCAAAACATCTGTACAAAGCCTAACATGATGGGGGGACAGATAGGCGCAGATTCTACATATTGCTCTTACAAACGTAGATAGTTGGCAATATTATAGGTTTTGCATTAGTATGACCTTTCTGAGAGATGTGGGGTCTTAAACACATATGTTTAGCATTATTTAATGACGTCAATTCTCAGGTATTTGGCAGACAGGTGCAGATTGTGAGAGGAACACACCACACATATGAGGCATACATTTGCACATTCGTACAGTTACGCCAATACACACAATACATGGTGCCATCACAGGCCAGTTACCATTACATTCCTATTGCAGGACACACCCACCCACTGGGTTATATTCCTCACACAGGCCAACAGGTGCTTATCCACACTACTTATTCCATCATGTACCTTATGTGTAGGCCGGTATTTGCGCTTTCCGTCAGTGGCAGAGCTCACGTATGAGTATGGTGGACTGGACACTGTATCGGTGACACTGCATGACACCCTGAGGGGCACATGTCGTTTGAGTCTATTAACCTTCCACATTGACTTTCACAGGCCATACATTGTAATTCACATTTGCTGACAAACATGCTTATGACTTGTACATGTTTTGTCATTTGTCCTGATGTCTTTCTTCTCACCTGTCCACCTAGTATCACTAGTTCTGTACATTTCATTAGGACAGGTTACCTTCATACCTCTCACCTGTACACATTATGGGTATACGCCCTGGGGTTTGACCTATGATTCTGTTACATTTGTCATGATAATGTGCCTTTCTGATAGATTGCTGGCAAGCCATGATGGACTGTGCGGTTAGGTAATCATGACTGACATTTCTACATCATGATTACTAACTCTCATAACATTCGTATTCCTGACTACGCAATTATTCTATCAACAGTCTGACTTTGTCTGAGGTATATTTAATATAGTCCCTATTTGTCTGTCATATACTATGCCTTAGTCCAGCTGTCTTATTCTGACATTCTGGCAGGTATGGTTACCATCTTGGTCGTATGCGTGTCCATCCATGATATCGCCTACATGACACTGATATAGGTCCCTACGTCTTCCCCCAATGATTTACACAATATCCAGTGGATGGGTTGCACCTTTTTGGTGAATATAGGCATGTGCTATACCCACATAGGTGTATTGATCACTCCCATGGGGCATACCTAATAGATCTGTGCCAACCAACACCTTGGCCCAATTCTGCATACCCATGATTCCCATACCTGATGCACCTTCCACAGTACCCATTAGACATGTTTAATGTGAGCGATAATAAAGTGTGAGGACACTTCCGAGCACTCCCCACTTTGCGGATATCAGCTCGTATGTCATACATTCAATCGACCCATGTGTTATTACCCTTGCACCTGCTACTGTTGCATGTACAGCTATATCATAGTTGCAGCTGTGACGTCTTTCACATCAATGATGGTTCGCACTTCATACGGATCAATTTTTGGGGTCCTGCAAAGGACACCTATAGTCATGTTTAACGTGTAGAACTTGCAGGCCCTGTCACACTGGTACTTTCTGGGAAATGGTTTGGAAACCATCGGTGTATTCTCCTTTCATGCATGTCTGTCTGTCTATCCATATTAGCTATACCATGACCTATTTATGTACATGTGTTATATGTACAGGGACATATGTTTGTTGTGTATATATCTATTCATGTATCGTGTGTGTATAGATATATATATCTGTACATATATACATATGTCTGTACATTCTTCATCTCGTAATTTGATTTGGATTATGTCTGTGGATATATGTGTATATATATCGCCATATCATACCTTTCAACTGTACAGATTTCCGCTGCATGTACAGCTGTTTGCCTCTTATCTATGCCCCATTTTTCATAACCTTGTGTCTATCTGGCAAGTTAGTGGCATATCATTAAAGACTGACGTTGGTAAATAATGACAAACATTTCAGGTTACGACTTCATACCCTTCAGAGAATCCATGCTAGTGACACACCTGTTATTCTATCCACTTTCTATGTTTGTTAGGCAATATCTGGGGATTGTCCCTATTTGTGGTCCGTTTTTCATAACCTTGTGTCTATCTGGCAAGTTAGTGGCATATCATTAAAGACTGATGTTGGTAAATAATGACAAACATTTCAGGTTACGACTTCATACCCTTCAGAGAATCCATGCTAGTGACACACCTGTTATTCTATCCACTTTCTATGTTTGTTAGGCAATATCTGGGTATTTTCCCTATTTGTGGTCCATTTTTCATAACCTTGTGTCTATCTGGCAAGTTAGTGGCATATCATTAAAGACTGATGTTGGTAAATAATGACAAACATTTCAGGTTACGACTTCATACCCTTCAGAGAATCCATGCTAGTGACACACTTGTTATTCTATCCACTTTCTATGTTTGTTAGGGCAATATCTGGGGATTGTCCCTATTTGTACCAGTTGTTGTTATGGCTTTGTCCGGTTTCGTACTTTACGGGTTTAACGGGTATGAGCCATGTACATTGAACGTGGTGAAAACACCATTCATTTTCTATTCTGTGAGCGGATTACACACGCGCAGGTGCACTTGCATATCCTTATTGTGGGTTACATATGTTTCATAGATAATTGTGCTTCCGTGAACTTTCATAATTCTGACCGTAACAGTTACATATCTGTATTCCAGTTTATGGACTACTGCAAAACACACGTTCACCTTTACATATTTAAATGTGTGTACTGCACAAACACTTTCATTACACTTTCAAGTTATATGTGCAGTGGTCGTAGGTCAACCGGGACTGCATTCACGTTGGCCGGATACCGGAACCACTATTCTATTGGTGTTCTCCCTCATTTATATGCATACCCATAGTACTTAGCTACATCAACATACGCCTCACCGCTTCACCTACGACACAGGCATCCATTCTCCTGCTGGGAAAAAGGTGGTACTACATATTACACATTCCCTATTGCCTACTGCTGTGGACTCTGGCTGCATTGTTAATCACTCCGAGGATATGCAGAACACCAAGGCATATAGTCCAGCCACATGCAGGTCTTTGATTGTCAGGGTGTTCATGTAATGATCTGGGTTTAGGCTTGTCCACCTGGTGAACGGCACTTCCCTGGCCGAGGTAAAATGTCAGACGAAGCATATGGACAGGGATTATCTCCCTATTTTGAAGTTTTACCTGTGTTTATAGACACAAGTGTTTAGGCACCTGTCAGCAGCTTATTCTGTTGGCATTACATATTATGGGTTGGGTTGTTACAGTCCATACTCCACGGTGAGGGGTGTTCCCATTCACATTTGACTATTACCTGTATACAGTCATATGGGGATTATTATTTTTGGACATGAAGTGACTACAGGTATGCGGTTGTACATTACACATGTGTGAAGGGCTGTTCCTGTAAATATGTACGGACCATACCTCTCAACCTCTTAGAGCACCGAACCTGCGCAAAACCTACACGATGGGGGGACAATTAGGGACACATTTTAACGATTGCTCTTACAAGCTTACAACATTGATAGAATGCTAGGTTTTGCATTAGCATGACTTTTCTGCAGGTTGTGAAGTCTTATGTTCAGGATATTTCTCATTATTTAGTGATGTCAATCCTCAGCTATTTACCACACTGGTGCAGATTGTCGGAGGCAAACACCAACACTATGGTGCGAACCTGTGGCCATTCTTAGGGTTGCCACCTTTTCGACTGCCCAAAGTGAGACATGTTCTGTAGAGATGTCAGATTTTTCAGGACAAAACATACCTACAGCCGTGCATAGTGCTGAACTTTAACCTTTTTTGTACATATAATAGCTTATTCTAGTAACATTTGAATTGCTTATGCTACTTCACATAACATATTGAGGATTCATATATAAAATAACCATTTTATGCGACTATTAAAGTAAATTAGGAAATAAACTCTCAGGACATTTGCTATGTCTTGATTTTTTTCACAGGACACAACTGCCTACAAGAGGGATTGTTACTCACAAAGTGGGACAGGTGGTGACCCTAGTAATTCTGCAAATAGCCGGACAGTTGAGTGGTATGGCATGGACCTCTGTAATACGCTGTTGTGTTCTGGCACAGCAGTAGCACAGCATTAAAGACTGCAGTCGGAACATGCTGACAGACAGTTGGGTTTCAGACTTCATACTCCAGACATTAATGCCAATGTGCATACTGTTATTCTATCAAATTCTATGTTTCTAAGAGATATGTTTACAGATTGTCCCTGATTTTGGACCTTTGTCTCACTTATATTCACAGCTCTGTCCAGATATCTTGCTCACACAGGTTGACAGGTATGGTCAGTCATGACTGCACACAGTCAGTGTCCCTCACACTTGATCAGGGTTGACCTGTTTACGTAGTGTCTTCCTTGCCCTCATGCCATTTTCCACTTTGCAAATGTGTGCATTATATTCTCCCTCCTATTCGTGTCTGGACATGTTTGTCATGGGAAGGTATTTTATCCTGGGTGGTAGGTTATGCATGCCCACTTTGGGCTGGACAGTGTCATGGACCTCCACTGCACATTCTGACTTGTGTCCAGATATCTACTGGATTGGACATCATGTCATCATACCCATACGACTATTTACACAAGTTGGTCATCCCATGAGGGATATCCCAAAAATTGGTCAAGACCAAAACAAGTTAGATAACGAAGATTTTTGTGGCTTCATGAAAATGTGCAGGGGGTTTTACCTGCAGGGAATACATGGTTTGCAATCCTGACACTGCCTAGAGTGACAATACCTACTACATATGCGTAGGGGTCACTGTGTGTAGCTGTTTCTGCAACAAACCAGTGGACCAAGTACGGCTGGATTTGGTGGACGTTCTGGTATGGTGGCAGGTTGTGTGTTGTGGAGGGTACGCTGGGTAGGCTATTATGCATCCAGGTGTGTTGCATTTGTTATGGCCAGTTCCATCAGGACCCATCTGTGGGTATGTGATGGTGCCGTATCTATACATTTGTCTCGCATATTTCCATATTCAAATGTTTGTGGGATTGTGTTCTACACTATGGCCTGTCTGCTTGTCTTGCAGCTGTTTCTACATGAGGTTGTGTTTTTTTCCACTTCACCCGCTGCCCCCTCATACACCTCCGGTTCACCTTTTCTGCATACGACACAAGTATCACCTTTGAGGAATTTACCATTAAACACACACCCCTCACACGCGAATTACTCACACCCCATAGAGCACTACTTTGGTTGTTGGCCCATGACACGGCCAGAGTTACACATTGACTACCCTACATGTGCTGGGTACCTTTATGGTTGTGTGGACTACCCTGCCATGTTTGCTTTCCACATGCTATACCTCACGCACATAGGTACACGCCCTTACTTCACTTTCATTACTTGGTTGGTGTATCCAGGTACTACCCGTTCGACTGTGTCACATACACATTTGGATTATACAGCTGCCTTCTGGATTTTGCCAGCTTGTTCTACTCATTGGTAGGATGGCACCTTTTCCTATGTCCAAGCTATTCCTTACACATGTCCGACTGTTGTGGACATTGCCTCCCCACAGTCAATGGTTGTGTTTCCACCTTTTCAGTTGGCCACAGTGTGACATAGGGTTACCACCTGTCCCACTTTGCGTGGGACAGTCCCTCTTTGGGCAGTTGTGTCCTGACATGTAATTGTCAACATGGCAAATGTCGTGATATTTTAAGACAAACATATTTCTTATATTTTATGTGATAGTTGCATTAAACAGTTAATTCTGTATCTAAAATACCTGACTGTTATGAGAAACAGAATAAGTAACTAAAATGCTACAGGAATATGCTTTTCTGTAGGCAAAACAGTAATGTTCTGCCCTTTATACTGGCCATGGGTATATGTCGGCCTGTACAGTCTGATGTCTGTACCAAACATGTCCCACTTTGGCCATTTGTAAGGGTGGCAACCCTACTGTGACAGTTGCGGTGAACACAGCATATTTTACAGGCCGATACATACCCATGGTCAGTTCGGCAGATAGAACTTACAATTCTTGCCTATATCTAAGCTTATTCTTGTAGCATTTTGGTATCTTATTCTGTTTGTTATGACATTTATGTATTATACGTCCAGTGAAATATGTTTAATGCAACTATTGCATGACGTCTACGGAGAAATTATGCCCTATATTCTCTGGACATTTGCCAGTTTTACATGTTTGTGTCAGGACACATCTGCCCACAGAAGGACTGTCGCTCGCAATGTGGGACAGGTGGTAATCTTGGACGACGGTATGGATCATACTGTTCCTTTCGGCCTACATGTGTCCGTGTTGTTAGGGCTCATTTATATGCTCCTTCTCTTTTGTTTACATGCATATGCTATTTCCTATCACATTTGGTATATGAAATACGGACATACCTTTTGTATGTGACTATTACATGGCTTGTGGGATATGATTCAGACATACGGTCACTACCCATATCTACAGTTCTCCTTGTGTATTTTGTTATGGACATATCTGCACAGCTATGTTCCCTCCCTCAAATTATGGGTCGGCTGGTGACCCTCTCCGTTGGACTGGACGTACCTACTGGCGGCGCGCTAACATCTGATACATTTCACTTCCACATGGTATAGCTATCAACACTACATTGGACTACAGGCACACGGTTTTCCTGTCATTTGTTCATGGGTAGGGACCCGTTATTCCCTACCATGCATTTGTGTTTGAGTCTTCATTTTCTGTTTGCAGGGACTCTGCTTTGCATACGTTTCAGTCTCCACGGACACTGATAGGTACGATTACTATTGCTGGCGGAATATAATATTCAGCAGTTTAGGTTGCTCCTCGAAAGCTGACATTGACACGCCTCCCTGCGCAACTTCGATACACCCCTTGCACTTGCGCATGTTTCCTATGCACGTGGCTGTGGCGGCTGCGCGCCTTCATTAATATGCATACGGTGCGACTACTCCACATCTACGCCGCACGGCAGGCGCAAGCCTTACACCAGACTTGCGCCGAGCTTCATGAATCTGGGGGTAAATGTTTTTATAACCAGTGTAAGTAAATCATATTATGTGCCAGCCAAGTCTTTATAACAGCAATTAAAAAAATATTGGTACAGTGGCCAGGAATTGTACCCCAGCCTTCTACATGCCAGGCAAGAATTTTACCACTAAACCACCTGTATTTTTAAATTTTATGCAAACCATAAATATACATTTTATAAAAAACTAATGTAAGGGCCCTATTTTCTTAGTAGTTTAAGGACAAATTGATGTTTGAAATGGTTTTAATTAGATAACTGATGGAATTATAAAAGAAATGTAGTATGGGATACATTGCATCTGATGAAGTCTTTGTATTGAGGACGAACATGTGATGATTTAAGTTAAGCATTTATGCGTTTTATATATTAAAGAAGTGTTTTTCACTATTTGGTCGTGGACTGCTGTTTCTCCTTCCTGAGTGCTATTTCGGACTTTGGTTACTAGTATTTGTATTTTGGCACTTTTTCCATTTTGTTTTAGGTATACAAACCTCTTATCTGCTGGTGCCACTGGTCGATCAATCTCATTATCTCATACACACACACACACACACACACACACACACACACACACACACACACACACACACACACACACACACACACACACACACACTATTTTCTGTTTCATTTAGTTTTTACACTCAGTAAACAGCAAAAGAGCTGTTTAGTGAGTGTAAAATACTGCTCAGTCGATCTCACAATCACATACATGCATACACTCACACACACAGACATAAACACACACTTTTTTTTTTATTTTCTTTTGTATATATATATATATATATATATATATATATATATATATATATATATATAATACTTACTAAACAGAACATCAAAAGCACTGCTTAGTAAGTGCAAAATAATGGTGACTGTTAGGTTATTTTCAGTCTGAGCTCCACGGCAGTGGATATATTGCTGTGAGGCAACAGACTCATTTTTCATCAGGCATTATCTGTAGATTAACACCCCATTGGAGTATGTTCATTCTCCAATTCTCCAATCAGGGTGCCAGTCTAAAAGGTCACCCATTCTCTAAATATTATTTAGAGAGTAGTACCTGACCCCAACACAGGAAGTTTAGTATGTAATCTGTCATAACAAAGAAAGTACTTTTAGCCCATATCTGTCACCTAGAGGGATAAAGCCCTGATGTTGACCTAGATAACTTCTGAATGAGCACCAGCTTGTTTACTAGATGAGCCCATCAAGGAACAAGGCTCTGGAGGCTTGTCCATGCTGGAAGGCATTCACTGGCTATATTTACAACAAACAGAAGGCATGCTGGTATAGTTACTGCAGTCTGAACATAAACATTGTCTACAAAGTTCAAAATGTCTGCCATTGTTAAAACATGGCAGTGGATGCAGGCAGCCACCAGTGGAGGACATATTATGCCATTATGATGAAGCAACTGTTCTGTATTTGTCACCAAGGCAATGGGCTAATATCATAAATAGAGGATGTTTGCTGTCAGCATTGATGACATTTCACTGTAGGGTCTCCAGGTAGGGGATTATCAGAGTAAGAGAAGGGTAAGTTTCTAGCTCATTAAAGGCCCTGCAGATCCAGATGTCCAGAGGACTGGATCATTCATTTGTTGGAGAGATAACTATGGGCAAAGTAAAATTGTATGGATAGCTAGAACTAAACAACCTCCATTCCTGCCTGTATAAAATCTCCATCTGGTCAGCTACTGCTTAAGTTAGTGACCATGATGTCAATTGATAGAGAATGAATAAGCCAAAAACTAGATTGACTGGGGGGTTGATTATTGGCAGGTAAAGAAGTTAAAGTTTCTAGTTAAAAACCAAGCAAACAACCAATCCACCAATCAAATTACAGTGACATGCTTATCACTCATGTCTTTTGTATGTTGTTTACATCTTACTGTTGAAACAGGTTCAGCCAATCTTCAGCAAGCATGAATATTCAATCTATTCTGTTTTGCATATATAAAATTATGGCTGCATTTAATGCAATGAATAATACAGTTGATGTTTAGGACGAAGGGATGTTAAAATTAAGTACTTAGGGAAAAGTAGGGATTATCTGTCACAGGACTGTGATTTTTCATACTCTCATTTAGTTATATAACATTTGGAGGGGCATTGCCTTTTCTGAAAATGAAAAAAAGTCTGACAGCTTTAAAATAAATATGGAATTCTTAAGTCCTTGCTTTTCAACTTTTCAGAGAAAGCAAACATCTGTAGCACAGGATGTCAAATCTCTGCTGTTACGATGAAAATGCTAAGTATTGTCACCTGATGCAGCATACCTCTGTTTATTTCTGATCAACAAACATATCAATGTTATTAGCAGTAATATAAATTCCTGTGCTTTAAGTAGATATTTTATGAAATACAGTGTAGTTTACTAAAGATACTTGTTTGATGTCAGCAATGAAAATTGTATTAAAAAATAATAACCACCGGTGACTGTAAAAGCATCTATTAGGTAGCTGTATTAGCTCTCTCTCGTACAGTTAAAGTTCTCTATAGCAGGAATTTGCTTGAAGATAATGGAAACAGTGATGATTATAGCGTTTGTCTCCATTTAGTGGCATAGCTGGTTATAAATAGCAATGTATGTGGCACTTTACAGTTTTCATGTTGTAAAAATTCTTAACATCTGGTGCTACTCTCAGGTTTCTTTATAGATGCCATCAAAAGACAATTAGTGCAGCTGTTGTTCCTTAGAATTACCATTCGACTTTTCTTATTCCTTGTTGGCTTGAGGCTTTTAATAGCTGATAGCCTCTTGTAGGTAATTTCTGGTGTTCAGCTTTGCAAAGATGTGTCTGTCATAAACAGAAGAAATCTAGGAGAAAATTTTCAAGACAGGTTAATGAAAAATATATTCTTTGACTATTTAAGAAGATATGTTCTTAAAATACATATATTCTTTGACTATTTAAGAAGATATGTTCTTAAAATACATATTTCCTAGTTGTGCAATAATTATTCAAAGTGACTAAGAATACAGAATATACAGAGATTTAGAGAGACAGAAAGAAAGTATAAAAGAAGAATAAACTGCATGCAATATATATGAATAATTGTCTTCCAAGGTGGAAGGTCATAAATCATAACTGAGTAACCCGGTTAGTAAAGTCAGAGAAAAGGTACTTGTTGAAATAAACAGTAATAGGTATATTATTGTATCTTAATAGTTATGTTTTTATATATCACATCTCTCCTCTCTCCTCATGTCTGCTAATCTTGTTGCACACACTGATTCCCTTCTTCAAGTTCTCATCTGCTCTGGTGCTTCCCCTTGTGCTGTATGTCCTCCCTTTATCCTACTCAGGTAGTTAATTGGGATTATAATGCAGTTCCTACTTTTATTGCCATTGTGAATATCTGGCATGTCTCTTCCAGTGCAATTTTTTGACATGTATATTTTATTTGTATAAGAATTCTTTTGTAAAGTATTATTAATTACTATGTACCTTGGAGCTTTTCTCCCCAGGACTCTGCTGAAAATAGAATCCTAGGACTCCAGTCAGACTTTCCCAGTAAACAAATGTCAAATGTGCATATATATATATATATATATATATATATATGGGTCCCCTTCAAAACATCTAAAACCCATAACAGCTAATTTCATAACACTGAGACCAGAACATCTAAAACCCAAAACATCCAAAACTCATAACATCGAATTTCATACATCTAACACTACAAATCACAAGAAAATAACATCTCCTCCACATATAAAGACACCAAACAACTAAACACACTTTTTACTATGTTTCTGCAGGGGGCCTTGATACAGTGGGGTTAGGAAATGAACATTTCCCACTGTAGTGCGATATTGGAGTTGGTATATTTAATTTACAGGGGTGTGGGAGGTGGAGCCCCCCACATGGGGGGGCAGGGGGACTTGCCCCCCCCAAAGAAATGTTTTAAATGTGTGTTTGTTAGTTTGGTGTCATTATATGTGGAGGAGATGTTATTTTATTGTGATTTGTAGTGTTAGATGTTATGAAATTCGATGTAATGGGTTTTAGATGTTTTGGGTTTTAGATGTTCTGGTCTCAATGTTATGAAATTAGATGTTATGAGTTTTAGATGTTTTGAAGAGGACCTATATATATATATATATATATATATATATATATATATATATATATATATATAGAATGATATATCCTTACATGTTCTTCATAAAATGTATACAGTGATTGACTGAATTATATTTTGAGGTGCAATGAGTACTTTGATGATATGTCACAGGGATGGTCATTTGCAGTATGGCCATAATAGCACTCTGGCAAAGCATTACTTGCTATAGTTGGCTCTTAATTTCTGAAAATTATCAGTAATGTGGTCAATTATACCTGTATATGATGAGAATCTGGCAACTTGCAATGTCATATATGTTAGATTAATAAATAACTCAGAAAACAGCCAATGTGGAATAATTTCCAAGAGCTCTGTATTCCATCTTAGAACTCTACATGATCTGTGTACAACATGACAAGCTGATCATGCTTGATAGCTCATTACCCTTAAAGTTGTATACCCATGCCTAACACTGCCACTTCTCCTTTAGCACCTATGAGGTGCAGAATGTTGCACCTCTTACAGCCTGCATACATCCTTGCATTCCAGAGCATTTTCTGAAAAATCTCATTAAAAAGCAAAGCATGATAAAAGATTTTCTACTAAAGGACATCCTAGATTATCAATCTTAGTGTCATTTTATTACAAAAAATCCTTGCCCTTTCTATTTCTTCTTATTATAAGCTGGTAAGTCACTTAGTTAAAAAGTCAGAACAAAAAAAAAGATCTGGACATCATAAGGAGCTATGAGTGTTAAATGAAGTATAAAAAAGATGCAAAAGGCTTGGAAAAGTTAAAGGGAAAGATCTGCACTTCTATGATATATATTTATGATTTAAAATATGTTTCATTACACCATACATTTTAAAAAATAACACAATGCCAAAAAAGAATGTTATGGATAATAACGCTTGCTTCCCAATGCGTATATCTAAAAAGAAATGTATGCAAAATCACACTGACAATGTCAACTTCATCTAAAAACATTGTTTAGGTAGCAAAAACATTGTAAATTTAAAGGAATGAGTGCTTGTTTCAAGCTATGCTGTTTTCCAACATCTTGTCACTGTAAATACATTTTATGCAGCAGCTATGTGTAATACACGTTCCATATCCTCAGCCACAAGCCTGTAAATGTTGTCAAAGTTATACTTCAGATTAGTAAAGATGATCTATGTATATATTCAGTGGTAGTGAACTAACCCAAAAAAACAACCTTTATAAATACAATGCATTTGTGGGGTCTACCTAAGACAGAAAATGAGTCAATAGCACTTTTCCAGCAATATGGCATTATATCAACAAGTAAAGAATGTTGTTCCAGACATTCAATGACATTATACTATGGGAAGCAATTTTTTTGGAAATGCAATACAGAAAAATGTTACCAACACATAGGAGTTCCAGTGAGTAATTTCTTTGAAGGAAGTAGAATTAATTTTACCACTACTGTCTGCTTCATTTATTGTTGGGCAAAGCAGATGACATCTATAAGTTTCTGTCAGGAAGAACTGGACATTGCTGACAAGATGGTCATAGACTGGAGTAACTATTTATGTGATGTCTGTGTCTTAGAAATGGAGAAAAAGGACAAGAAAGAAATCGGAGGGCCAGGGTGTATTGTGGAAATAGACGAGACTCTTTTTACTAGATGTAAAAGTAATGCTGGCCGTATTCTCCCTCAACAGTGGGTATTTGGAGGGATATGTAAGGAGACAATAGAGATTTTTCTTGTAAAAGTTCCTGATAGAAGAGCCGCAACATTATTTAATAAAATCAAAGAATACATTAAACAGGGCACTACTATTTACTCAGATTCATGGCGGGCATATCAAACTCAACAACTAGAAGAAGCTGGTTTCAGTCATGAAAAAGTAAACCATAGCTACAACTTTGTAGATCCAAACACAGGAGTGCATACAAAACACATAGAGAGAATATGAGGATCTGTTAAGTGGAGAAACAAAAAACAGAGAGGCACTGCAAGACACCATTTGGACTCCTACCTAATTGAATATATCTGGCGAGAAAAACAGCTTGCACTAAAGAAAGACTTATTTGATGCAATCTTGACAGCAATAGCAGACAATTTCTCTCCATACAAAAAGTGTAACCCAGCAAGTGAACCATCTACAAGTATGCTTCCTTAATTAGCAATAAAATATTTACAAATATGTTGCTCAAAAACATCCGGAAGACATCCACATGAATACTATACAAAACATCCACAAACATTGCAACAATAACTGCTATCCCCACAAAAAAATCTGTTTCTGTCAAATACTACAAGAATGCTCTTTGTAACTTTAGCCTCCATCGTCAAGACCTTCATCTCTGTTTGATTGTTTATATTGCTATTACCTTTAACTTCAATTATTTCCTACAGTATGTCAAGTAAAACTAGTTATTTACCAAAAAAAATGTGTTGCTCCTGATTTCTTATTCTCAGGAAAAAGTTTAGTATCCAATTTCGTAGTAATCCATAATGCAGTAAAAATGAACGAACATTTCCCATGCGTCCTCAATTCACTTTTGCACTAAGACAGCAGTGCAACCAATTTTGATGTACGCAAAGCAAGTTTCATATTTCTGCATTAATTTATGCTACTAATTTGGGACAAACTACGTTGTACCCAAAGAAAACATCAAATTCTGTCTTACGTTTAGTCCCACAATCCGTTTTTGGACCAACAAACGTATTACTGCAACCGCAAAAATCTGGTTGTGATAATACGTAAGTACTATATATATATATATATATATATATATATATATATATATATATATATATTCAAAAACAAATGTTCAACAAGTTAATCCTCCAATCCACAAAATCATTTTTAACTCTAGACTACCCTGGTCCATCAATCTTGACAGCACAAGTAACACAACAGGGCTGATACAATGCTTAAAGTGCTTCCCTCACAAGCAAGAAGTACAGGGTCTAACTCTCATCAAGGGAAATTGGGTAGGCTTAAAATTGTCCTCAGGGGCAGTTACCCTAATACTTGCCTATACGTATGACTACACAGAGAACACAGCAAGCCTTTTTTATGCATTGGATATCTGGTCTGTCTTTAGACACATACAGCACTCTTTTCATCTAGATCTTCACATGGGGATATGATTTCAGAAGCCTCTTTCCACAACCCTGACTGTCTCAGCTTCTAGTCTTTGTTTGCTGTTAACATGCTTGACTGCAATACTTTTTTGTAGTTCATCTGCCTGAGTACTCAGCTTTGACACATACGTCATTCTCAAGAGTCTTCAACTTCATCTCTATATATTTTACAGAACATTCCAGCTTTCCGTATACAGTATAGGATGCTTGTTCGACTACTTTAAAAATGACTTCAGCTTCAGGCTCTGGATATTTTCATGGCTTTTGGATTCTTAGATTGACTTCAGTTTACAAATCTCTCATCCTGTACATTTCCTATCATAGTAGTATCTTGTCTCTGCTGGTTTATTTCCAACATTTCTGTCTGCTTCACTTTATGTTGATTTTCAGGTATCAATAATAAACTTCAAGTAAACAATCTGTTTCTTTGGAGCACAGTTTTAGGGTAAAGTCTTCTGATTACTAAAACCACCTCAGAATTTAAAGAGCTGCAATACATTCTTACACAGATAGTTAGTCCGAGGTACTGACTTGCATACCATGGCTATGAACTATGTCAAACAATGATGTCTTTAGATTAGGTATGTTGAAGCAAGATACAGAGTGTGAAATATAAGCCCATGGCAAGCCTCAACAGTTGCATAATGCATACTGAAGGTAATGTCAGACAGTATGACATTTCATTGGGAATGCCTTTTGAGAATGCTGATAATTCAGCTTTTTGCCAAAATTCTACAGAACAAGTAAAGGTGAACATTATATGAATAAATATTCCTTTTCCCAACTAGCAGTAAGTGAAATGTTGATTATTATTTGTAGGGTTTGTAGCCCCTTCCATGGAGTTGCAAGGAGGCTTTGCCATAATCTGCTTGGTTTCAGAATTTTCATTACAGTTTCATTAAAGTTGGGCTTATTCATTCTGGTCATAAAAGGTCTGCATCACAAATGTTGCTTTGTGCAAAACTGCAGTTTAGTTGATAATGAGTGACACAAGACAAAAAAACTTTTCTGCCCTCAAGATGCAGATGGCTGCTGATACCAAAATATGACTATGAATAAATACTTGTTGCTGAGTATACGTTATTTTCTCTAATACCACTAATAAGTTAGCAATTATGTTATACATTCAATTTTGCCAAGACAGAATGAGCAAAGTAACTTCTTTACTTCCAAAAATAAATGTTATGTTGTATTTAGGTTGATATTTATAATTGAAATGTTATTTTAGAGTATTTCCATTGCCGTAAAATAGTACCTAATGTGACGTGCCCTCTTTATCCCGGAGCAGTAACTAAGGAGTCTCAATCTTCACCACTGTCTCCGGTAAGGGAGTGATACTAAAAGTAGGGATAGAAATACACAATTTCCCCTAAGAGTACACTGGGAACAGGTTGAAAAATCTGAGACTGGACTATATGCTTCACTTCAGGTCCCCAAATGAGTCTCCACATTAACCACTGTAGAACACTGTGTCGCAGTTCTAGGTATCTCACACACTCACTCTTAAATGTCTGATATTCACACATACACACAATCTTGAGGAAGACTGACACAGACTTATTTGCTGTATTTCTTTGCCCGAACTACAAGGTAATGGCCACCAGTCAAACATCGCAATACCCTTCAACATGGGTGTTCAATAATATTGGGAAAAATAGATATTGAATCAAATCTCAAGCAGTAAGGCTTTTTGGAGTGGCCCTGGTTTTATCAAAATAAGCATAAACACTTGTGTTATTAGAAATATTCACTAAATAGCCACCAACAATGAGAGGTAGTAAAACATTTAATAATAAATATAAGAATTTAAATCATGTAAATACTGAACAACTGAGTCCAATGAACAACAGAGTTTCACACACAGGAAATATGAAAATAATGCTATAGGATAGATCTCACATTGATTTTAGAAAACATCTAACTAACTTTCCGTAATTCCTTGACTATCTGAAGACTAACTGTCCCTATCTAATTTAAAAAAACTCAGCAAAGCAATATTATACTCTTACTTCTGCCCCACACTCCAGGTTGTTGTCTGTCCTCAGTGACTGGAATGACTACTCTGGAAGCAACTGGACTTCTCCTGCTGAACAGCTCTGGAAATAAAAACTGAACAACTGAACCAATACACAACTACTTGATTACTGAACTTTAACTGACACAGAACTTGCCTTTATAGCAGATCTTTAAAAGTAACAGGAAGATGCTATGAGAATTCTACTCTCTCAAATCAAACCTTGAAAAGTAAACAAGCAGCTGCAGTGAAGATCCTATTCTCCCAGTTCTGTCACACAATGGCATCACATCT
Source organism: Protopterus annectens (assembly GCF_019279795.1). NCBI lineage: Eukaryota > Metazoa > Chordata > Ceratodontiformes > Protopteridae > Protopterus > Protopterus annectens. The sequence continues at coordinate 1,077,216,330 of NC_056725.1, forward strand.
AGGTCACCTGACTCTTGCATAATATACATTCAGAATTCTCTTAAAAATAAAAAAAAATGTACATTTGAATAGCCAAAAGAACACTGTTTGACATTCAAACATCTTTAATAAATCAGAGTGATAGTAAAAAGACATAAACTTATTTAGAAAATTATAGCTAGTCATGCTGGCATATGCAACACAGGGTAATTTACAATTATTTACAATTATTTACAAAACTTCAGACAGTCATGCTAATACAGATAACAATATCTAATATCTTCACACCTAACATGATTAGGCAAAGTCAGTTCAAGTCTTAATAATATAACCTCTCATTATGTAAGTACAAATCTAAAGTTAAAAAAATGCAGTCAAATTATATCTCTATATTCCCCACACTTCCAAGACCCTGGCTGTGAAATGCACAGTAACAGCATTGCATACATTAAAGATGTACTGGGTAGATATTTTTGTCCATGAAAGCATGGCTAATAAGTTAGGAAGTGCAAGGGATAGGTTTGATAGGGGTGGAAGGACTGTGATTAGCAAAGGAAATGAGATAGCTTTAGAATTTAGATTATTGTAGGTGGGAGTAAGTTTTTAAGGGCAAGAGTGCAGGTCATCAGCTTCTTTGGCATGGGTGTTTGTATGCATAAATGTATGTGCCCAAGTGGCTCATAAGTTAGGGCACATTACGTACTGGATAACTGGTGAGTACAGGTAAACAATGAGTAGTCATGGGCTAACTTGGTAAATGTGGGGAGGTTTTTTGTTATAAAGAGAGTTAGCTCATTTCATTTCAATGAGGTAACAGTTAAGGCATAGGGTATACATACATACATACATACATACATACAAATGTTTCAAGCAGGGGCATTAAAGCCCTTCTAGCTTGCCAATATGCCAAAACACTTGTTCCCATAATAAATGTCCAGGCTGTTCATAAAAATATCTAAAATAGTACTTGCTTTAATGTAATTTGGTAGTCTGTTCCATGCATCATCTACTCTGTCAGAGAACCAATTAGTACACCTCTCATTCCTATATAATATTTTACATAGGTTGTCTGATGATTCTCTAGTACTTTTTGTTAACCCCAAACATTCCCACAGGTAGTTGTCTCTAAATGCCCTATATACCTGAGTAAGATCTCTTAAATATCGATAAGAGACACTGTACAAATTCAGATATTTTAGTCTTTCGTAATAACTTAGATTTTCACATCCATGGATGCCATTAGTATATTTCAGCTGTACTCTTTACAGTTTATTCATGCTTGTTTTCCTATAGGGTTTCCATATTGTTATTCCATACTCAAGTTTGGGTATAATGTAACTAATAAACAATGACTTCATTATGTTTGATTTCCTGGACTTTATAAATCTTTTTATACAACCTATAGTTCTATAACTATCATTAGCCAATTGGTTGATATGATTAGAAAAACTCATAGCTGAATCTACTCATATACCCAGGTCCTTAAATGGGTCTACAGTTTCAATCACTGTGTGCTGTATTAAATATTCACCTTTCAGTTTATGTCTCCCAAATCTCATATGCTTAGTTTTTGATGTATTTATCAACATATTATTCCCCTGTGCCCAAATGGTCAATTTAGTCAAATTATTTTGTAGACATGCCTTATTTGTAACACTTGTAATCAGTTTACCCAATTTTAGGTTGTCAGCATATACACTGTAGAACACCTCAGATGAAAATGTTAGGTCTGAAAGATACAATCTAAACAAGTAAGGGCCTAGTACAGAGCCCTGTGGGACACCTTGACTGTAACCAAGGATTTCGCCTGTCCAGTTGGTGTGTGATACTTGCCATGTCCTATTTGTAAGCCATGCAGCTATCCATCTTATCAACAGTACAGCAATACCTGGTTGTACTAATTTATTGATCAGCGTTTTGTGCATGACCCTATCAAATGCTGAAGTTAAATCTATATAAATCAAATCACAGCACAATTTTTCATTCATAGCTGTTATTATATTATTATAGAACATCATGTTACAGGTGGTAATAGATCTATTTTCAACATATGCATGCTGATATATGGTTTCAAGTCCCAATCTATCCAGTTCTGACAATAACTTATCCAGTATTACCTTCTCCATTATTTTTTCACAACATGAAAGTAGACTTAAGAGTCCATATGATTCTGGATTTGTCCTACTCCCCTTTCCCTTAAAGACAGGTTTAATAAGTGCATGTCTCCAATCTCTTTAATAAGAGCATTTCTCCCCGGGCCTCCACTGAAAACAGGCTCTGTGGAACCTAGTGGGACATTCCCGGTCAACAAATGTTAAATAAATAAATAAAAAAAATAAAAATAA
>NC_056725.1:1077223653-1077352503 GCF_019279795.1 Protopterus annectens
CTCAGGAAGGAAGTGGTCTCTTCTCCAATATTTTAACTGGCAAAAATGTAAAGGATTTACATTAAGAAGATCCTGAAACTGACAACAACCAAAAGAGAGCAGCCAGAGTGACCAGATTTGGGATATTGGGAGATGTTGGTGGATTTGAGTTGTAGAAAAACTGTTTTATTTATCTATTTTTGTTTGTTTGTTTGTTTGTTTTTGTAACATTTGCCTTGGCTGCTGAAATTTGCCAACCAGCTTGAAGGGTCTACTGGAGCTGTTTGCACCAGGAGGCTGCACAAAATGCCCCTGTTATAATCCACAACTGGGGTATAGCAGTAGTACAAAATAATTTGTAATGTCTTTCAATTGCATTTTTATGAACTTTGTTGAGGACATCCCTTGTTATATTCTTCATAACTGGTAAAGACATGAGGCAACATCTGGATGACTTATCCAGAAAGCCGCTGCCCTCAACACCATTTTCACAGTCTCCTGGGCAGTATTTTCATAGTACCCTGCAATTCCCCCATATTTGCAAAGCTATTAGAGAAAACTAAACAAGTAGACTTTCATGTGCCATTTTTTTAGATATACAAACAAAATTATGGTGATTCAGTTTATAACAATCCATAATTTATCTTTCCAAGAATGATGGCATTCCACTGAAACTTCAACACAGTTAAAGTTTACCAGCAGATGATTTGATTTAGGTTATCTAGGTGGTATCCACTTTCTACCATCAATATTCAAGTCAAGCCAGACCATTACAATCTTGCATGAAGAACAATAAAGAAGAGAGAATATATATGAATTATAAAACATATATGAATTATAAAACATTATAATGGACTAACTTCATTAAGCACTTATTTCCTTATGAGCATGGTTATCTCTGTCTATATATCTTTGTTAAGCAGATCTCAGCACTATATGAAATGATCTGGGCTTAGCCTTCTCTATTAAGTAGTTCTGTGTTTAATCTTATCTTTCATATGCTATGCCTTTATGATGTATTAACCACTCTGTGATTACTGCTTAATACACAGATACCTACAATTTCTGTCAAATGTATCCAGTTCTTATCTATGACACCAGAGTAGCACTGAATAATGTAAATTCTGCACTAAGCAACCATATCTGATGATCTGGAATAATTATAAAGCTGAGTCTGGTGTGTCACTGATCTTTAAAAATTCTTTAAAAAACAATAGACCCATGAAGTTCTTAGAGATTAAAAAAGGCAACCCCATAACTGATTGTTTAGTAGATAAAGTGCATGCATAAAGGTGTGATAGAATCCATGAATTTCAGATGCAATAAAAAAGTTGTGACAGTGCAGGTGTTACAGGATTGCAGGTTGAGCCATTCATTTATGAACTGTTTAGTAACAAGGGCGAGGATTTGACAGAGTGACACATCATCAAAATCACTGGGTGAAAGCAGATGAAAATGAGATATAACTTTCAGTTTTGAGACAAGAACTGGAGCAATGCAATGACATTAAATGGCATGTTAAGTTTTGGGTCTGTATAAAGTACAAGTATACAAGGATGCATCAGAAAGTTACAGAATGAGATGTCATTTTAAGTGGATGTCTTCTTCAGTGTCCAAAGACCAATGAGAGGTGCTTACTTCTAGAGCTGCTTCTAGAGATGGTTAAGACATATCACTTTTATTTCTTACAGGATTGAAGAATAGGAAAGTTTTGTTCTTTTTGGATATTATGTCATACAGCACAAATGGGAAACTACAAGATACTAAAGGAATTGATTAATGTTAGGTTTCTCTAAAAAGCCCAGTCCCTCCAATTCATCATACTTTTGGCCCATTTCTATTTTTCCTATCCTAGGAAATAATCTGGAAATAGTACTTTATTTGCAACTCATTCAATACTTAAACCAGTGCCATCTTTTCCCTTAAAATCAGCATAGCTTTTGGTTTGGTTGAAGTACATCCATAGCTGTCTGGACACTCGGTGACAACATTCTTCTTGGAATGGACACAGGCATAATTACTAGACCAATTTTTATTGACCTCATCAGAACCTTTGCTCTTGTTGATCATTCAATTCTTCTAGACCATTTCAGTGAAATAGGCCCTAGTTCAACAATTACCTCTCTAACTACTACTTCTCAGTTAATTTCAGTTTGTCAATCTCCTCATCTGTCCCTCTGCAGAAGGTGTACCCCAAAGATATATTCTGACACAGTTCATCTTTTCTGTCCACAATGATAAAATTCCTTTTGGCTTACCCCAGCTTCCTCTCATGCTTTATACTGATGTCATGGTCCTATTCTTTAACCATTTTGTCTTTTCTCTTGAACTCAAACTTCAGCTTGATTTTCATACCCTTATTCAACAGGTCAATGATAAGCAATGCTTTTTGACGTGAGGCAAAAGCTCGCTTGAATTTCCAGGCCTCTTAAAACATTGACTGTCTTACTACTGAAAATGTCACTTTATTCAAATAACTAGGGATTTTGGTCTATCCCCTTCCTAAATTTCCAACTCCATCTGGACTACACACACACACACACACACACACACACACACACACACACACACACACACACACACACACACACACAAACTCTCTTCTGTCATGGGATAATAAGGGCTCCCCTTTTCCATCCAGACCCTGTAGAAATGCCATAGGTAAAGCTTTTTTGCTGGCTCAGCTAGAATACTGTTCCCCACTAATTGCTGCAGGTATTAAAAGAAATACATCCACATTCAGTCCATTTCAAATGTCATTTGCAGATTCATTGCTCTGTCTACAAGGAATGATCACTACTTCAAAACCATTGCAAGGCAAACTGGATACCTGTGAAACAAATGTGTTGACTTGCTACCTTGGGTAACAAGTTCAAAATAAATAAGTAAATAAATAAATAGATAGACAGATAGATAGATAGATAGATAGATAGATAGATAGATAGATAGATAGATAGATGGATGGATGGATGGATGGATGGATGGATGGATAGATAGATAGATAGATAGATAGATAGATAGATAGATAGATAGATAGATAGATAGATAGATAGATAGATAGATGGATGGATGGATGGATGGATAGATAGATAGATAGATAGATAGATAGATAGATAGATAGATAGATAGATAGATAGATAGATCATAAATCTAATACCATCTCCCATAGCTATTTGTCAGAACCAAATTCCAGAGAAAACTAACAAGGTGGATCCTGCAGTTTTAATCTTATTTCAGATATTCAGGAAGCTGACCTCAACCTACCAGTTGAAAGTAAAGACATCCCTACCATTTTGTGTGAAGCTTGAGAAGACACTTAAAATAGATAATATGTGATATGAGACATCTGCTCTGTAGACAGTCACTTTGCTAAGTTGTTTGTGTTGTGACAGTTCTGTCAGGGAATCGGACTAGAAAGGCTTTACATATCAGCATTTCTTGAGTTTGCAGTTTTCAGTGTGAAAAGGAGTAATTAATAAGCTTACAGTATCCACTTTGTTAGCAAACAGTCGTGCAGTGGATGAAGTAGGTCAGGAAGTATATTAAGGACTAAGTAACTACTCTCATATTGCAGCAACAGTGGTTGATAAGTTGAACCCATTCTGGAACACATAATCTGCTGGTCATTAATATCACATATTGGTCATAGATCTAAATGACAAACAGTAATTAGTTTAGTAAAGTTGCTGGTTCCTGGCCTTTTCATTAATGCTTTACCAGACAGAATTTACCCCTCAGATCAGATCTTGTGAATAACAAAACTGATCATATAGATATGAAAATCTGGTACATGTTAGCATTGAAAAAATTGTGTGCACCCAGCTGCTTAGTAAAAAAGCATGGGATCTTCAGTCTGAGAATAACTGGTTGATAGTGAAAGATATTGTTCCTGTTTGCAATACTTACAAACATTATGCATAATCTATTACATATAATTGGCCAAAGCATTATATTGGAAAGAAAGCCTAATGTGTCATATGGGTGGGGTTGTGTCACCACATCCCCAGTTAATTAGTACAAGAGAATGCATATTGTCTGCACTGCAATTTGCAGAAAATTTATATACCATTTTCAGCCATCCTTGCATTCCCCTTAACTACGTCTGTATATTCAAAAAAAAAATTCTGAATACTGGTTGGATAGACATGGAGAGGTTTCATTGACCATGCAGATTTGTTGCAGTCACTGTTCTACTCTAATGTGTATTTCAGAAAAATATAAAGGGTAATAAAAGAAAGGCACTATGATACAGAAGCGTTTCTTGTTTAAAATAATTGGAATAGAGATCCTCTAGACAGAGTACTGTTACAGCAGAACAGAATGAACTGGATTCAAAACCTGCCATTGTAATCAAGACTATAGAGAGGAAAGAGGAGCTTATAACTTGTAGGGAAATGGACAGCCTATATCATTGGCTACTACATTACTTGATGAAGGTGAAGAGCCAGGCTAATGGGTTTCCTTTGTAACTAGATAGAATGCATAAGGCAGTGGAGGGGTGTATTTTGGAATGTACGCAGTAGAGTCAACTGTCAGTCTTATTATTGCAGCCAGTGCGTAACTACCAATACCCTAGTGACTCACATTGGAGGAAACAGCATAGATAGTTTTACTCAAATTTAGCTAACATTTCTAGTCATAAATAGTTTTGAATTTTTCTGGACTCCTTTTCTATTTGGCGTGATATTTGGTTGCATATATTGTGTCCCACAGGATGTAGAAGAGAGAGAGCAATACCATTCAAAAGGGGAACATGTGCAGAGGTGGATACAGGTGATTAGTACAAATGTCTTACATTGAAAAATATTGGTACAAGTTGAACATAAGTAAGCAGAGATGTACAAGGAAGATGTCGTATAATATGAGCGAAACTGTGGTATATGCATTTATCCTGGGTATGAGGGCAGCTTTGGAATGATGACTAAGATAGCAGGGATAAGGTCAGTGGAATACAATAGACGTTGAAATGCCTGTTGTTAATAGGTAGAAATGCATGTGCGTGTGTGTGTGTGTGTGTGTGTGTGTGTGTGTGTGTGTGTGTGTGTGTGTGTGTGTGTGTGTGTGTGTGTGTGTGTGTGTGTGTGTGTGTGTGTGTGTGTGTATGTGCGCGCGTGTGTGTGTTCTAATAACATATTCTCATCCAGTTTAATATTCAGGAATACAAAAAAAAAAAAAAAAAAAAAAAAATGTTCCCCTTTATTGCCTTCAGGGAGTAAACAGATCTATGTTCAGTCATCAAATATAAAAAGCATCAAACAGCATGTTTTATTGAGCATGCAGTTCATCGAGCTGTTTGAGTAAGATCACACTGCAGTAGGGATCAGGAAATTTGCCCTTTCCCCACTGTGGTGCAGTCTTGGAGTTGGTATATATAATTAGCTGGGGGTGTGGAAGTTTCAATGAATGACATTTTCGATGTAATGCCGTTCGGTAATTTTCAGATTGATGACTTAACATAGACCCAGAGAAAACTATGGTCTCTTTCATTTCCTCATCAAACACACACACACACACACACACACACACACACACACACACACACACACACACACACACACACACACACACGCAACCAAAAAGTACATAAAAATAAAAATACCAGTCATGCTGTAGTTATTTTCATGGGGAACATGGTGTACTGTTTGATGTCTCTAAATATACCAGTTATCACACTGTAGTGAGGGAAAGCAAGCATTTGTTTTTTGCCTTAATGATTTGTATAGGAAAATCCAGTCTAATAGTTACACATTCTGTGGGAAAAAAAGCCTTAAAAATCTCACTGTCATAACATAGATTTTACTTTTAAAAATGACATGAAACAAAAAGCTAGATTTCACTTTCTGGGAACACTTAAATGTAAGAGACAAAGTATATACTGCCTTCTGAAAAGTATAAAGTTCAAATCATTTGTTAATGCTGATGAAATACATTAAAATGTGTCAATATACCACTTAATGTTATTCCCACTGTCTGAACTAGAGAAATGTGCTACTATGTCTCAAAACTCCCAGCATTTTATAAATTGTAAAACTGCTGTTAAATGCACACATACCAGTCTTTCATAAAAAGACATACCATACACTTAAGGGTTGTCTACACTACTGAACAGTTTCAATTCTAACTTTATACTTATGATATTCTAGTTTAATATCAGTCTTAAACAGTTTGTCAGGTTCACATGAAGGTAACTGTGTCCCAGCATGTTTCCTATTTCATATGTGGCAATGGGTCTGCAAAAGAAACTTTAGTAGAGCAAGAAAGCAATTTGTTCAAAGTGAAACATACTGAGAAACTCAGTGATTACCTGCCAATGGCAGTCATGCAATTTCAGTAAATATGGATGAAGTAGCATTGATGAAATATGCCATGCTAATACCGTTAATGTAAACAAAATGCAAGAAAATAGCTGACAGAGCAGTAGCCACAGTGGATCCACCAAATGAACACTCATTATTTTTCATCAGTCTGTATTGTGTGAAGTACCAATAATCAGGTAAGAAGAAATAAAAAAAAAAGTTATGCAGCAGACTAATGGCTAATTTATACACACACACTAAAATGCATAATGAATCCATCTAATGACAATTTAAACAATAATTAGATGTAATTGAAGTAGTAAAAACCATTAGCTTAAATAAGTACAAATAATCTAAGCACTGTGTGAAATCAATATCTTCATTATGGCCCTTTGGGAATAATTTACCTTGTTTTAGAATTATGTTACTTCTTTCCTTGAAAATATATTCTTCACATTACCAGTTCTAACTAGGACTTGTACATGATTGTCTTTGAAAAAAAATGCAACCTTTCTCGGATCTGTCTGGGGCTTTCAGACACTCTTAACATTTTAAGTGTAAAGTTATCTGAAATCCTGTTTCCCAAGTTTACTTTCTGATTTAAGAATGTAACTCTTTCAAAACATAATGGGCCGGATTTACGAAAGCTCGCACAGAGTTGTAGAGTAGTGTAAGACATCAAACAGACAATATGTCTGCCGTGCGATCCAGGAACAGCCGGCAGGAGCGTGCACGAGAGCTGCTAAAACTACTCTTGCATGGACAGTGTCATGGTATGCAAATTACCTCATTTGCTGGTGAAAGCCATGCAGATGAGGTACATTTGCAATCTAGGAAACACTAACCTGTCCATGGAAGATTATTGTTATCTGCAGAAATGTACTCCGTTGGTAACGGAGTACCGTTCTGCAAATAGCTAAACGGAGCTATGACAGCTCCAAATAAAGAATGCATACAGTTGAGGAAGCATGCCAATGGCCAAATATAAGGCCATTGGCATTTATAAGTGTTTAAAATTATTAAAATATAACTTTTTTCTCCCCAATCTCCGATGTTTAAGCGTAGCACAGCACAGCACAAACGTGTGGCGCTTTAAAAAAACTGAAAATAATTTAAAAAGAACCAAAAATAGCCATTTTCACTAAAAAGCTGATCCTGCCATGCAGGTGAATGGCAGGCTGAAGACAACATGGCTACTGAATAGTGGTTGCTAAGGGGTGGAAGCTCAGTGTGAGAGATGTAAGCATGCATTAGTAGGCAATCCTATGCAAATGAGGATAAGGATAGTGAATCCCAATTTTCCCCAGCATGTGAGCCATGTCCCAAGAGTGTAAGTGTAGGAGTAGGGGAGTAGTAGAGTAGAATATAGGTAACATCATGAGGGGGTGTGTCAGAAAGGCTGTAAGCTTATTGTCGTACAATGTCTTGTGTTTGCCCTGAGTTGCTCAGGATTGCAAAAGGCATGTCTACAGTTGTCCTTTTTGAAAACCAGAAACCAAAGGCATACGCCGTGAATATATCTGAAATTTCTTGCAAATGTGCACACAGCATGTGCGCGTGTGTGCACTTGTTTGCACGGCACTGCCCTGGGCGGAAACAGAAAGGGAAAAAGGAAGGAAAAGAAGTAGTAGGAAGTTAACTAAGGAGAACTAGCAGAGCTGCCAGGTGAAATATATCAGAATCAGCCAATTACCCAGGCAGCAGACTAGCCCAGCCCAACCCAGGCCTTTAAACTCTGCAAACAACATTCTTCCCTGTTTTTTTTCTAAAGAACTCTGCAACACTGCAGTATGCAAAGAGGGAAAGCTTAAAAACTTTAAAGTCAGACAAAATGTTAGGGGCTGCTCTTGCTATCATAAACCAACATGTGCAAGGTGCTGAGGGTGGTGATGTTGTGAATGCTGCTGAGCAACTCACAGTGAACAGACGGAGAAGAGTGTACAGACCCAGGGTAATCTACCAGGGGCTACATGAGCTGGAGATAGTAGAGCACTATAGGGTGGACAGAGACCTCCTGCAGCAAATTGTTGAGCTGTGCCGGCCACGCCTCACACACAGAACCAACAGAGGGGAACCCATCCCAGTGGATACCAAGGTATGTGTTGGCCTAAGAATACTAGCTAATGGTACCTTCCAGAGACCAACTGGTGATATGATGGGGATTTCACAGGCATCAGCATCCAGGGTACTGCACCAGTTTCTGGATGCCATGTCAGCACATGTTGGTGAGCACGTATATTTCCCCAATTCCCATGAGGCATTTGCCAGCAATATGCGCCTTTTCAACCAAATAGCAGAATACCCTGAGGTAGTGGGTGCAATAGACTGCACGCACATACACATCAAAGCACCGCCCAGTGAGCGGGGTAGGGTCTACATCAACCACAAGGGCTTCCCCTCCATCAACTGCCAGGTCATGTGCGATGCCCAGGGCATAATAATGAATGTATGTGCTGGCTGCCCTGGAAGATATCACGATTCCCACATCTGGCATCTGATGCAGCTGTACCAGAGATTTGCCAATGGGGACATCCCTGATGGTTACCTAGTGGGGGATGCTGGATACGCACTGGAGCCATGGCTGATGGCACCCATCAGAAATGCACACACACCCGAACAAGAACTCCATAATGAAGCACATGCACAAACAAGAAACATAATTGAGCGCGTGTTTGGGATGCTCAAGTCACGGTTCCAGCGCCTGGACACATCTGGTGGAGCCTTGCAGTACTCACCAACTACAAGTACCCAAATTGTCATGGTATGTGCCATGCTACACAATATGATCCTGTGGAAACAGCTGCAGCAGGAACAACATGGGGCAGGGCCAAACAGCCCCCCACCATTGCCAAGGCCTCCACAGGCACAGCATGACTCTGAAGAGGAACAACCTGAGCCTGCCCCAGTAGGCAGAAGGAGGCATGCCCAGTATGCCCTGGCCTTGGCAAAGAGGCAACAAATAGCACATGCACTGACTCAGTAGGAACCCTGGAAATGACACCTCTCTCTGACTCGCACATACAGTAAAAGGGATGCCTAACTTGACACTACCTGTTTTCAAACATGTATAGGGAGTGTAATATGTGCATCCGACATAAGCAGCCCTGCAGCACCACCTGAGGCATGAGTCCCTATTTTAAGCAATATAAAGCACTGCTAAGCAAAATTTACCAGTATTGGCATATCTAAATACAATTGCGCGTAGCTGCTCACTGCGCTAACCAGTGCAATGTCGGGCAAAGTTGGGCAATTTTGGGCAAAGCCGGGCAATGTTGGGCAAAGTCGGGCAAAGTTAAGCAAAGTCAGGTAAACATCCTCACACCTGCTTTACTGTTCCTTAACCAGTCTGGTCTGCCCAGCAGGAAAATAAAAAGCACTGACAGGGCTCGAACTCAGGATACTGTGCACTATAGTCACAGTACTGAACCGCTAAGCTATGACAACATTTCCCTGGCACAGACACAACTTAAGTCACTCACACATACCAGTTTGGGGGGGGGGGTCACATACCTAACAGTCACAGCCAGCACACAAACAAATGTTGTATCCTGCCCTTTGAAGAGGCATATGAGTAACCCCCCCCCCCCAGGCCTATGCAAACAGATAACAGCAGGCCAGGCAGTGTGATGTGGGTTGGGTAGGCTATGAAGTCACAAACTAATATGGGTGTAATTGGAAGCTAAGGTCTGTTGTACAGTGGTATGCCTCAAGCCAGTAAGATAGGCAACAGTACAGACTGAAATTGAGTACCTGACATAGCAGTGCAGGCCTAGCAAATGTGTAAGTGTCAGGTGTACTCCTCATCCTATGTACACCCACAGTAACAATCAGGATTGCCCCCCCCGGGTAGAAATGTACAAATAATAGCTGTCCCCCCTGTATGTAGAAATGTTGATAAGTCTATGCAAATTGACTAATGGAAGCCCTTCAGGCACAGTGTGCTTCCTGTCGATGTACAACACAAAGGTGAGCCCTGAAGTAAAAACCAACTTGATTTTTCACAAACATATAGTATATATGCCCATAGTGGGCATGCTCACACACTTAAACAAATTTAGCAAATTTCAGTCAGCAACATACTGAAAGGTCATACTGGGCATGCTCACACACTTAGGCCATGTCTGAGTACAGCAGTGGGCCACACGTATCTGGCAGTTGCAGTTTTTACTCCAGACACTTGTCACTATTCACCAATCCTGCCTTGCGCACACAGTGATATGAAACAGACCCATATAATATATTGGACCCCTGTCATAATCAAACTATGTACTACAAGTACTTAAGTTGTTCAATGAAAGTGAAAATGCAAAGAAGATCAATAAATCTCTGATCAGTATCATCAAGAAACAATGAGCACTCCTAGCATTATCCAAGCCATGTTCTGGCAAAAATATTGCCAGAGAGTCCATAGAGAACCATGAAGCTTTCTTTTGCTATGTCATAAATGTCAATGTAAACTCATATGTTCTGAGTCAGTGCAAAGTGTAAATGAATACATGTACATGACTGACATTGCCAACATCTTGTCAGACAGGTTCATACATATTTACCCCCCTCTCACTGACAACAGGGCCCATTACCATACCTGGAGATTGTGAAAACCCAGAAACAACTATATACAATGGTTAGACAGCTCTATCCAAACCTAAAAACACGGTGTCTGTGGGATGACATGGTTTCCCTGACTGTGTCATATGTGAACTCCAAAACAAACAGACCCTGCACCTGAACAGTCTGTTGAGACTCACACTCTGTAAAGGATATGAAACTGTTGAATGGGTTACAGCAACATTTGGCACACTCCACAAGTGTCGGTGCACAACAGACAATGGGAACTATAGTCTTATAAGCCTAATAAGCCTGATCTGCAAGGCCATGGGGTCCATCATTATGGAACTCATAAGCAGAGCTATTGGGAGCCTAAAAACACCCAATCCTACCCATTGTGGTTTGGTTAGGGGCAGATCATGGTTCCTAAACCTGCTAGACAGTTGTCAAGGCAGTCACCCAGGACATACATCAATGAAATGAGCTCCACACGGCCTACATAGACCTTGAAAAGCCCTTTTCCAACATCCCACACACATGTCGTATCCACAAAATCAACAAGCTGTTCATAAACATGTATGTCATCTGATGGATTGCCAACTGGGGCACAGATAGATCCCACAAGGTAAGAATTGTGGTCTCCTGTTCAAGCTGGTAACAACTGCTGTCCCCCATGGCTCAGTCCTGGGACCCCTCCTGTCTCGTGTATACTTTTCAGAAATACAGTCAAACACACAAGGGCTATGTTTAGCAAAGTTTGTGGATGACTGCAAAAAGGTTGTCAATTTATGTTTGGGACAACAGAGACATCCTTAAAAAGGGTATCAGTCAGACAGATGTGGTGTCAAAATTATGGCCTCGAGCTACAGTCATACAAATACCACATAGGTGCCAACACCATAAATATGGAGGTAATAATAAGGGATCTATGGACACATGTGGATAGTCATCTTTACTTCCAGAAAGACATTCACAAAGTGGTTAGAAAATCATGCTATGTGTTCCCACAAATTGCCAAGGTCTTTGCATGTAGGTCAAAGGAGGTTCCCTCTACTCATTAGTCATCAGACACATCAGAGAGTATCACGGTACACTTGCAATGAATCAGACTAGGCACCTTCAGCAGCTGGAAAGACCACTGAAGTACTTCAACAAGAGGAATACTGGCCTCAAACAGTTGCCCCATGCAACAAGACTGAATTTAACTCAATCTGTAGTCTGTTGCATACTGTCTACTAAGGCAATCTCTGCCCAACAGGCAGGTCCATGTCCAATGCAGAACTTATGTAGATTTGCTATCTGAAATAAACCCAAGTTCACTGTGCCACATGCTCTAGGGATATCATCATCACAACAATAACTAGAATTTGTTGGAGGAATATATTACTAACTCACAGACTTTCCTTGCTTTGGAACAGGCTCCCAACCTACATTAAGCTGAGTCCCTAACTGACACTCTTCCAGAGGATGCTTGATGAGTGTATGTGAAACCTAACTGTCACACCATGGATCACTTCATCAGCTCTACTACACAGAGGCCTAGGGAAATGACCCCGTGTGTGGTGATAGCTGCACCCTCTGGCCATACTAATATATGCCTTCAGGCAGATAGCCTATTACCTACCTATGTACCTATATATATATATATATATATATATATATATATATATATATATATATTTATATAGGGGGAACACAGTATAATAAGTCAAAGATGGATGGTCAGTGATGTGTGTAAGAGGGTGACCATGACAGGGAGCCATCCAGGACTGTCCCATCCAGCACACATCCCAATGGCACAAAAGACATGAGGTGCACATCTCACCCACTGTACATAACAGCCACCAGCATCTGTAAGCATTACAGTGTATGTGGTCAATGTGCCTGCTGTAGAACATGACTGTACAATGAAGTACACATCTACTATCTGTAGACATGTACCTGTCACATAGGTTCATAGGTATGTAGCAGACTATCTTCACAAAGGCATATATTAGCCTAGGGAAGTTGTGCAGCTTTCACCACACCATTGTGTAGTCTCCCAAGCCCTAGTTCTAATAGTTAGTATGCTAAGCCCCTTTCTAGTGGGGCTGCTGATGTGATGCCTGGAGTGAATTTTCTGTTCCTCATCCACTCATCAGTGTTCCTATTGAAGAATGTCAGCAAAGGGCTCTGTCTGATATACATTGCAACTCTGTTCCACAGTAAGGCAAGTATCTGGGATGGTACTCTTTCCCACCAGCATGTTGTATTCATTGTTGTGATGAGGTTCATATCCCTGGAGTGTGTAGTGTGACTCAATTTTGTTATCCGTAGATGGAGCATGTTCAACAGTTATGTGCTGGACATGGCTCTGTATGTTAGGCAGAGTGTGCCTCTGAGTAGGTGGTACACAATGGAGAACAGATTTAGTTTTACCAGTTGTGTTGCATAACACAACTGTTTGAGGCCAGTAATCCTCTTGCTGAGGTACCTCTGTGGTCTCTACAGCTGCTGGGTATGCTTAGTTAAATACATCCAAAATGGTGCATTGTACTCAATGATGGGTCTGATGACTTAAGAGTAGAGGGCCACCACTACCTCTTTTGATCCTGATGCAAACCCTTTGTTGATTAGGTGGGCCACAAAGGATTTCCTAATCACTTTGGCAACATGGTTGTCAAAGGGAAGATGACTATCTACTTGTGTCCCCAGATCCCTTATTACCTTGTCAGTTTTAAGGGGGGTAACACCTATGTGGTAGTTTGTGGGTACTTTGTTTTCACCAAAGGGGATTACTATGTATTCTTCCACATTGAGCTTGAGGCCATGATTCTGACACCACACATCTGTCTCATAGAGTTCCTTCTGTAAAATATTTGTGTCATCCGAGGAATCTATTATGGCAAACACTTTACAGTTCCCAGCAAACTTAGTCAACCACAATCCTCCTGTGTTGGCATGTACTTTTGAGAAGTCTACACCAAACTGGAGGAACCTCAGGACTGAACCCTGGGGGACACCATTTGTTACCAGTGTAGAGTCTGACATGTAGCCAGCAACTCTTAATTTGTGGGATCCATCTGTGAGCCAGTTTGCAATCCATCTTGTGATGTATGGAGTCATGCCCAGGTTGGTGAGTTCATCTATGATACCTGACTGGGGAATGGTGTCAAAGGCCTTAGCGAGGTATAGGTAGGCTGTGTGGAGCTCATTTCAATTATCTGTATCTGTAGCCTGGGTAACTGTTTCAAAGAAATCCACCCAGTTCAGGAGATGTGATCTGCATTTGAAAAAGCCAAACTGGGTGTGCTCAACTACGTGAAGGTTCCCAATGTCTTTATTGTTGACTTCCATTATGATTGGCTCTGTTGCCTTGTAGATCAGACTCGTCATGTGTATAGAGCGTGAATGCCAAGGGTCTTTTGTGGCCCCACACCTGTGGAGTGGGAAGAACATTGCTGTTCAACATTCTATGGGTCCATATCATGTAGAGAGCATGTAGAGAAAGGTGTAAGTATCCTTGATGAATATGGATACATCCCCACCCTATGTGCTATGCTCCAGGTTCTGATGCTGGAAGGTATGGAATGAGTAGTATCCTGGTAGTGCTGGTGTGCTGTCTAGAGCCTTGAACTAGGTCTCTGTTACTGCACAGATATCAATATTCTCCATACTGGGAAGTGCATCGAATGTGTGCATCTGGAGACTGAGACTTCTGGCAATGAGTAGCATTTAGCTCACTTTGTGGTTATTTGTGTTGGTTACAGGGTTTGGTTTGTCCTGAGTGACTGGTGTTCCACACCTGAAGTCAATGCCTTATTGGTCTGATCTGACCATAATCTAATTACCCTACATATCCACACTCTGCCCACACCGCCCATTAAGGAAACTATGTTAAAAAAATATCTCCAAAGACAACTTCATGATTCTTAAGACAGAAGTGGTGAACTTCAGGACACTCATGCAGAAGGACAATATAGTTACGACTACTGAATCATACACAATTGCACTTTATAAGCACTTACATGAGTGCATGGATCGTGCTATCCCAGACAGAACCAAGACGCTTTTCTCCAAGAAAAGGAAGACAATCTGGTGGTCCCCTGCCATAAAATAACTGCACAACAGAAGGAAGAAACTGTTGCAAAAGAGGGTAAAATCCATGAGTGGAGGAGCTCCCTGGTCAGCGTCAGTTAGAAGCTGTGATCCCTGATAAAATCCTCCAAAGCTAGTTATGAAAACAAAATTTCCACTGATTCTAAAGACAACCACAAAGCATTCTATAACTATGTCAAGAATCACAATGGCAACACTCAGATCTGCTCTGAGTTACAGCACAATGGCACTAAATATACAGACCCAACTGATATTGCCAACATCCTGGCAGATAGGATCAGTGCTAACGTTACCCCCCTCTCACCCATGAAAGAGCCCATTTGCATACCAGAAGAATGCAAAGTTTCTGTCATCATGGTTGCAGAGGTGAAAACTACTCTCCAAAGTCAGGAACACAGCATCCATGGGACCAGATAACATCCCAGGCTGTGTTCTACATGTACTACAGAATGAACTGGCACCACACCTAAGTACCATGTTCAATCATAGCCTCACCTCAGGCTTTGTGCCTGCTGAATGGCGCACAGTGATGGTTATCTCACTACACAAGGAAGGATCCACCACGGACCCTGGGAACTAGCGCCCCATTAGCCTGATGAGCCTGGTCTGCAAGGCCATGGAACATATCATCATGGAACTTATAAACAAAGACATTGGCAATCTCCAAACTCTGGACCACAACCATTTTGGGTTTGTAAAAGGCAGATCATGTCTCCTAAACCTGATAGACTTCTTTGAAGTAGTCACCAAAGCCGTAGACAAGGGTAAGGTGGTTCACACAGCCTACCTAGATCTTGCCAAGGCTTTCGACACCATCCCCCACTCTGGAATTATAGATAAACTCACTAAACTAGGTATAAATTCCTATGTCACAAGATGGGTTGACAACTGGCTCACTGACAGAACCCACACTGTGAAAGTAGCAATCTCCAAGTCCGATTTCAGACCAGTGACAAGTGGAGCACCACAGGGTTCAGTCCTGTGTCCTGTCCTGTTTGGTATCTACTTCCCTGAAGTACAGGCTAACACAGAAGGTCTTTGGCTAATGAAGTTCCCAGATGACTGCAAACTAGGTGCCATAATCAAAAGTACCAATGATGTGGACATCCTATCAAAGGGCCTCACTGAGACAGATGCCTGGTGTCAAAGCCATGGCCTCAAGCTCAATGCCAAAAAGTGCATTGTCATCCTCTTTGGTAAAAACTCTGTACCCATGAACTACAACATAGGTGGTAGTATACTTAATACTGAAAGTGTGATAAGGGACCTTGGGACAAAGGTGGTCAGTAGACTGTCCTTTGAGAATCACACCTCCACAGTAGTCAGAAAATCCTTCTACGTGGCACACCTCATCACAAAAGGTTTCTCATGCAGAAAAAAAGAGGTAATTGTTCCCCTCTACTCTTCACTCATTAGATCCATTATAGAGTAAAACACCTCTATTGGTATGTACCTCACAAGTCATCTACAACAACTGGAAAGCCCACAGAAATACCTCACAAAGAGGATTAGCGGCCTCAGATAAATGCCCTACACAGACCATCTCAAAACATTCCAGCTTTACTCTGTCGCATATCGCCTACTCAGAGGTGATCTCTGCCTAACATACAAAGCTTTGTCAAACACAGAGCTGTTGGACATGCTCCACTTAAAGAAATCCCAGTCTCTCCAAGCTTCGGCCCCAAAACCTGGACTGAATACAAAACGAGGGGGTGTATCCATTTTTATAAAGGATACCCACACCTCAAGGTTAGTGGCACAGCATGAAGCCTCAGAGATCATCGAAGTGCAACTAACACAGTGGGCAAAGCTGCTTATCATATCGTAGCCTGCTACAGATCACCTACCTTGTCTCAGGACCCTCACTCAGCATTCCTGAGAACACTGAAAAAGATAAAGGTCCTACCAAACACCATGATATTAGGAGATTTCAACTACCCAAACATTGACTGGGAGAATTACTCAAGTACAAACTCCTTTGCCCAATGCTTCCTAGAGTTTATAAACTCAAACGCCCTGTAACAGCTGGTCACCATGACTACTAGATGTGACAACGTACTGGACCTGATGATCACCAACATGGGGGGATCATTGTTCCACACCAGAGGTTAACCCCTCACTGGTAAGATCAGATCATAAAGTAATCACACTGGTCATCCACATCCCGACCCCACCCCCCAGTCAAGAAAACCACTGTGAAACACTTTTCTAAAGCAAACTTCATACTTCTCAAGACTGAAGTGGAAAGTTTCAAAGCCCCCTTGCTACCGGATAATGCTATCCAATTCGCAAAATCCTTTACAAGTGCATTATATGAGCATCTACAGGGATGCATGGATCGAGCCATCCTGAGTAAAACCAAGACTCACTCCTCCAAAATGAGGAAACCAGTCTGGTGGTCCATGGCCATAAATAAGCTATACAACAGAAGGAGGAAACTACTACATGATAGAGCAAAATTCAAAAAAGGCATCACTGATCATTATTAGCAAGAAACTACGATCGCTCATAAAATCATCCAAGGCCAGTTTCTAAAGAAAAATTGCCAAGGAATCTAAAGATAACCACAAAGCCTTCTTTAGCTATATCAAACATTTAGGTGGCAACTGTCAGATATGCTTTGAGCTACTGCAAAAAGGCAAAACATACACTGAACCAACTGACATTGCCAAAATCCTGGCGGACAAGTTTAGTGCAAACTTCACTCCCCCACCCCCAAAAGGGCCTGTGTCCATCCCAGAAGAATGCAGAGCCCCAGACATCACAGACATGCAGGTAAAAACAGCTCTCTCCAAAGCTAAGAGCATAGCATCAATGGGACCGGATGGTGTCCCAGGCTACATCTTACATGAGCTCCAAAAGAAACTAAACCCTCACCTAAATTCACTGTTCGGACTCAGCCTTACCACAGGCTGTGTACCCAAAGAATGGCATACAGCAACAGTCATCCCACTCCACAAAGGTGGTGCCACAACAGAACCTGGGAACTATCACCCTATAAGCCTGACCAGCCTGGTCTGCAAAGCTTTGGAGCAAATTATCAAGGGACTCATAAACAGAGACATTGGGAAGCTCAAGACACTGGACCCTACCCAATTCAGCTTTGTTAAAGGCAGATCCTGCCTCCTAAACCTAGTTGACTTCTTTGAAACAGTTACCAAGGCCATAGATGAAGGGAAGGTAGTCCACACAGCCTACCTGGACCTCACTAAGGCCTTCAACACCATTCCCCACTCTGGCATCATAGACAAGCTTACCAGCTTGAACATTAACCCCTATGTCATGAGATGGGTGGCCAACTGGCTCACAGATAGAACACACATGGTCAGAGTTGCAGGTGCCATGTCTGACTCTAAACCAGTCACAAGTGGCATCACACAGGTCTTGGTCCTGGGACCCCTCCTGTTCAGTATATACTTCTCTGAGGTACAGGCAAGCATGGGATGACTATGGCTGACCAAGTTTGCAGATGACTGCAAACTGGGGGCCATATTCGACTCTCTGGCTGACACAGACATCCTCCAGAAGGGTCTTACAGAGACAGATACCTGGTGTCAAAACCATGGCCTCAAGTTGAATGCCAAAAAATGCATAGTCATCCCCTTTGGAAAAAACAAAGTGCCCACAAATTACCACATAGGTGGTAATCCACTAGGTACGGAAAATGTAATTAGGGACCTGGGGACCCAGGTAGATAGTAACCTCTCCTTTGATAATCACATTGCCAAAGTGGTTACATATTCCTTCTATGTAGCCCACCTAATCACAAAAGGGTTCACCTCTAGAGAGGTCATTGTGCCCCTCTATTCATCACTCATTAGGCCCATAATAGAGTACAGTGTCCCATTTGGTATGTACCTTAATTGGCACATGCAACAGCTGGTAACACCACTGAAGTACCTCACCAAGAGGATCATGGGCCTCAAAGAGACGCCCTATGCAGCTCAACTAAAGAAACTCCAGCTCTACTTGGTTGCTTACTGCCTGCTCAGAGGTGATCTATGCCTGAAGTATAAGGCGATGTCCAACCTGGAATTAATGGACATGCTCCACCTCAAGAAAAACAAATCTCTTAAAGCCACACACTCCAGTGAATTTAACCTAAGAAAAGCAATAAACAGGACATGCTGGAGCAGGAGATTCCCTATTCCCGGGCCTGACTGTCCGCCTGTGTCCTGAGATATCCCCTGAGCCCGTCCCGTTCCCCTTTTTTTTTCCTTTTTTTTTTTTTTTGTTTTTTTTTTTTTTTTGTCGCATACCTTATACGGGTTTTTCAATCATCATGCTAATTGCTAAACCTGTTTGTGTTTTTTGAAATTTAGAAAGCTTTGATAGCCACATTGATGATGGCCCATATACTGGAGCCCAATCAAAATCAAAAAAAGCGCGTGCTTCATGTTTAATTAAGAATGAAGAATGATGTTGCACATTGAAGCACAGTGTTTATGGCAGGCAGATGCCTTAGAAGTTGCTCAGTTTTCGCGGATGCTTTTTTTTTTTTTTTTTTTTTTTTTTTTTTGGCGACTCAGTTGCAAGACCTTTTTTTTTTTTTTTTTTTTTTTTGTCCCTGCTGGAAATCTGGCAACCCTGTGCTGGAGGGATAGATTCCTGTACCAGAGACTTCCCTCGCTCTGGAACAGAATCCCAGTTGATGTTAGGCAGAACCCCTTGCAAACTCTCTTCAAGAGGAATCTTGACGAGTGGATGGGAAATTGTAAATTTACCCCTGGGATCACTTCAGTGGCCCTGCTAGATAGAGGCCCAGGAAACTAATTTAAAAGGGAGGCGAAAGCCAACACATTCTGGCTAGGCTTATAAATGCCTTTGGGCAGATAGCCTAGTACCTACCTATGAACCTATGAACCTACACGCTCTAGGGACCTAAATCTTGTCACCACAATAAACAGAACATGCTGGAGGGATAGATTCCGGTCCCAGAGACTTCACATACTCCAGAATAAACTAACTATCTATATCAAACAAAGCTCCTCATTAGCACTCTTCAAGAAAAATCTTGATGATTGGATGGGAAATAGGAAATTCACCCTGGAGATCACTTATGTGTCTCTGCTCGACAGTGGCACAGGAAAATAAATTTCTTGGATGGCAAAAGCCAGGGTACCTATTTGGCTGGGCTTGTATAGGCCCCAGGGCCAATAGCCTAGTACCTACCTATGAACCTATGAACCTTTGAGCCTTGCCTAAAAAAGGTAGTATGGGGACAGCAAGAGCCTTGGCCAGTATTCAGAAGCATAGGGGCGGCAGATGCAAACCATCTGTAGTGAGGCAACAAGGCTGTCTATCATGTCATCGCAGGCAGACAGAGACTGGATGCCCTTTGAATGACACCAGAAGCTCATCCAATTGTTGAAGTTTATTATCTTTCTGTTATATTGCAGTATCATGTAGGTGAAGGTAAGATGTTACTCAAGGTTTGACCCTGTGTGTGCCAGCATGTGGTGCATCAACCCATATATGATATGGTCATGTCCTATACATACAATGCACTCACAGTACACCTAGTATGATAAGCCTGCTGAGGTTAGCAAATGTGAAAAAAAACTTTGTGCAGACTGCCAGCAAGTAATGTCTGTATTGCACCCTGTAACTCCATATTGCTTGCTGAAGTGAAAAGAAGTACTTAGTTTGGATTAAGAACACCGCACTTGCCAACTGTGTGTGTGTGTGTGTGTGTGTGTGTGTGTGTGTGTGTGTGTGTGTGTGTGTGTGTGTGTGTGTGTGTGTGTCTGTCTGTCTGTCTCTCCCTGGGGAGGAGCAACCTTTTTGGTGACTACTCACACACCTTAAAAGTGGTATACTCATCTTTGTCAAGTCTGATGATGTCACCAACCTACAAATATACCTGTGGAAAAATGAAAACCCAGTAATGTGTATAGTGTGTTGTGTAAATGCATACTGCTGTAGCATCATAATGTAGTTAGGAAAGAGTTTGAATCTTGTACTTGCTGACTGTCTGTGGGTCTGTGCTCCATGTGTGTGACACCGTTGGTCAATATGGAGTGGGTTTTGATTTTTCTAGTGTATGACATATCACAATGACAACTGTATGCGCATTACACATGTAAGGTAGCTGTGGGGAAAATCTATATACATACTTGTGATCTCAAGTATTTCATAGGTGGGTACTCAGCTTTCTCCATGAATGCATGTATCTTTGCCAGAGCGTGCTGGCACTTTCCTGACCTTAGGTCACTTCTGTATGCTTGTGACAAGCTTAGCCACTGCAGTGATCCCTGGGCTACGTCTTCCGTTTCACATTCACTCATCACGGTTTCTATTGAAGAGTGTGAGTGAGGGTTTATGCTTGAGGTATATTTGAAAGCTGTTCCAAGGCAAGCAAAGTCTGGCAAAGATGACTAATCATTATAGGTGTGCAACAACCTCTGTGGATCTGCATGCGAACTCTTTATTGCTTATGTGCTCCACAGAGGGATTTCCAAAACCCTTTGGTAATGTGATCATCAAAGGAGAGATGACTTAACACATGGATCTATGTATACGTTAGTACCTGTTACACATTTTGCGGACTACTACCTATGTGGTACTCTGGGGATACTTTGTTTTCTAAAAGTGGATAACTATGCTTTCTTAGGCTTATACCTTTACAGCATGAGTTTGACACCAGGTATCTGTCTGTATGATACCCTTTTGAAGGATGTGTGTGTCATCTGGGGAATAAAGTATAGCTCACAGTGTGCATTGTCATCAAACGTGGACAGACTTATCCCTACTGTGTTTGCTTGTATCTAAGAAAGCTATATGCCAAACAGGAGTGGTCCCAGGACTGAGTGCAGGTGAATACCACTTGTTACTGGCATAGAATAGTACATGGAGGCTGCAAATGTTACTGTGTGTCCTACATCTGTGTGTCAGTTGTCAAGCCATCATCTAACAATCGTTTATGGTCAGTCTGTTGAGGTTATGTATAATACCAGTATGTGGGATGGGTATGAATTGCTGGTGAGCTATAGCTTGGCTGTGTTGACCTACCCTCCCTCACCTATAGCCTTGTTGACTGGCTTGAAGTCTACTAGGTGGAAGAGCCATGATCTGGCCTTTAGAGAACCTAAGTCAATATGGTGCAGTGTTTGCAGGTTCATAATGTCTGTTAATGAGTTCCATAATGCTGTGCTCCATAGCCTTCCAGATAACGTTGGTCTGGCTTATAGGGTGAGAGTTTCCAGGACCTGTTGTAGTTCTACCCTTAATCAATTTATGTTAACATTTGCAATGGGTGTGACGAGGGTGTACAGGTTTAAAAATAAGTATATTAGTGGGTCAGGTAAGGTTTGAAGGTTAGTAGACCATGCCAGATAGGCAGGATTAAGTTGGTTTGTACATGTGCTGAGGAGGGATGCAGAGTATATTGTGAAATAGATGCTACGGAAGAAGTTGCCAGATAACAGGAAAAGAGGAATGCCTAAGATAAGGTTTATGGTTGTGGTGAGAGAGGACATGTAGGTGGATGGTGACGCAAGATGCAGAGGCCAGGAAGAAATGATGTACTGTGGCGACCCCTAATGGGAGCATCCGAAAGGAGAAGAAGAAGAAGACGTTCTAGCTCAACCCTTGTGGACTGTGAACACCATTACCATGTGTCATTCCACAAGTATGTAACCTGTGTAGAGGCTGCATCTGGACAGAACATTTAGGTGAGTGATGACTTCATATGTCAGCTTGTGTATGACACAGCCAGGGACACTGTCAAGTACCATTGTCACTGTGGTGTGTACTTTGTTAAAGAGATGTTTTAACTAGAGTGTCTTTGAATCATCAGGTTTTACATTCTTCAGGTCTGGAAATGCGGGCCTTGTGCAATGACAGGGTGGTGAAATCTGCATTCAAACTGTCTGACAAGGAATTGGTAATGTCAGTCAGATAAGTGTACTTTGTGACCATTTACATTAACTGTGGCCCGATCTGAGATTTCCCCTGTAGATTATGAACAACACTGAAGAAAGCTTTAGTGTTGTCTTTGGAATCTTTGCCATTTTGTATTTTTAAGCTTGCCTTGTATGTTTATTGAGGGACTGTATTTTCCCAATGATACTGACCAGAGAGGTTATCCCTTCTTGGTATGTAACTCTTTTGGTACAACTTCACACCTTCTATTATATATTTAGTTTATGGCAGGGGTCCATGAGACTAATGCACTTTTACTGTATAAGTGAGAATTTCTTGTGTTTGTGATAGCATGGTCCATGCAACTCTGTAGGTGAACCAGTGTGCATTAATAAAGGATTGTGCAGCTGGGACAGTGTTAACCATAGTAATGCAAGCCAATGACAGATAGCAACAACAGCATCACCCACAGCACAGTGTCAACCCATGTCATACACACACATGTGCACTCAAGTTCCAAAATATGTGTAGTACAATGCATACTGGCCACCAATAGAAAGTATGGAGTGTTAACACTGGCCAATACAGGGCATGTCACCCTGCCCATGTGTCCAATATGTACGTACATGCAGACAGTGCACCTCCACCATGTTCACAAATGTACACCTGCAGACCTGTGCTGCACACACCCTACACTTACTCTCCACTGTATAACACATGTTGACACAACTACACACATCAGCCAAGTGGCACATGGGCAAACAAAACACAACTGGAATAAACACTAGTGGAAACAATACAACATTGCTAATTGCAGCTTTAATGCATCATGTCTGCTCAGCTACTCCTTCAAGGATAACATTACACTTTACTGCTGACAACATGCTACACATTCAACCATTGCTATACTTTATTAAAGTCACCCTGTGCATCAGCACCGTGTTAGCCTGTTCCTGCATCAGTGTTACCGATGACAGGAGGTGGCACAGGTTTCATCATATGCACAGGGTGAGTTGTTTGTTTGCCAGAGGCCTACACTGATCCATACAATCGACATGTGGGTGTGAGTGTGTGTGTGAGGGCCATGAGTACTGTTATGGGCCAATGTTGATGTAATGTATGCGGGTATGTATTTGCCCTAGGTTTCTGGTTTATGTGTGTGTGTCTGCATGCACACAGTTCCACCATGTGACTGCCATATACAGGGATTTGTGAGACAGCTACAGACTGTACCTTGCAGGCATTACAGATCACCGTCTTTGGCCATGGATACGGAACCTGTGCCTGGCAGGGGTGCTACAGACAGTATCAGGTACTAATCCAAACTGGGTACTATCCGAAGAGGTTGACATATGTCCACTGGATCCAGGTCCCTGCTGGGACTGGCCAGAGCCATGTGCATGTGGTCTTCTAGGATGGTGTATGGACAGCCCCCCCATCATTGCTGGGGCTGGTACTGGCACTATGGGGGGGCTGTGACTTGCTGGATGTCCATGGTGACCTCCAGCTGCTGATGTTGCTGGCATATGTCCCCGTCAACGTCTCAACTGTCCCACACTGTCCTGACTCATGGACATGACATTGTGGAGGACATCCAATGTCTCATCCCAACGTCTATCAATGACCTCAGTGTAATTACATATGGCACCTGCTAGGTCATGGATACTGTAATTTACAGAGGTGTTATGAGCTCTCTGTACCCTTAGTGCCTGTCTGGTTTACTGCTCCATTCATGCCTGTGCCTCCATGACAGCCTGGAACATGCGTGTGGTAGAAAGTGGTGTGGCAAGTCTGCCAGGGGCTTGATGACCAGCAGTGCTCTGATGAGAACCCCTGGGCATCTGCCTATGTGGTACTATTCCAGACATCTGGCTATGGCTGATGTGTCCTGATACATGTGCCATAGATACCACATTGTCCTGGCCAGTGTCAACCGTACACTGTCCCTCAGCTAAGGGCAGTGGTGATGATGGATGTACAGGCAGTATGACTGTGTGCATGGATGGGGTGAGACTTGTGTACTGTCAATTGGTGGCCCAACAAAAGACCCTGACAAACCTGCCTGTGCCTCAACACACCTATCCTCATGAACACTGTCTGTCTCAGTGGCATCATGTTCCTGCTGTACTGAACCAGCCCCACTTCTGCACCTGTGAGAGGAAAACAGGAATCATACTTTAGGACCTGAACATGATGTCAGACCGCATGCACACATGCACACATGCACACATGCGCGCATGCACACATGCATGCCACATGCACACATGCGCACATGCACACATGCGCACATGTGCACATGTGCACATGTGCACATGCACACATGCACACATGCACACACACACAAAAATACACTCCTCCCTAAAGCAGACACACACAACACCAGCAATCTCAGAACATACACAACAGCGGGTGATGATGAGGTACAGTATCACAAGCAAAACAGTCATAACACACATGTCAGCATGCAGGACATGTGTTGCTCAACAGCATGCAGTGCAAGTGTAAACAGTCCTTGTTACTGACAGTATACATGGCTTCGATGCATGTGTTTTGTTATTAGGTGATGGGCCTCCCCCTGGAACACAATGCATGCATGGGCACAACATTGCTGTGCAGATATTCTAAACTCAATAGCATCATAAGACATATATGTGTCAGTTGTGCAAATGGTGATTGGTATGCATATTGTTTAGAGGTGCATATGCGTGCACACACAACATTAATGTGTATAGCAAGGTGTATAGCAATGAAAGCTATGTGTAGTACTGTGGTTACAATAACTGGATGGGGTATAGTACCATAGGCCATCATCATGAAGCATCATGTGGTCACTCAAGGCTACAAATGTTTCCCAAACCAGCACTACTCACGCTGTACTGGAACTGTACTACCTTGGCTACATTCACCATTTCACAAACAGTTGTTACATGAGTTTGTAAGGAGGCCAATAAGGAGTATTTCCTGACATGAATGTGTAGTGTGTTGCAGAGTGTTTAAATGCCCCATGATAGGCCTTTACCCCTCAGGTATATTATGTGTAATGTGTGGATGAGATTTTGGATACTGGAGTGTGTCTTTATAGTGGGTTTGGGAATCCTTTATGTTTAGCATGTTAAAATGCTCTGTGTATGACATAGATGTGTATGTTATGTGCATATTGAGTATCAACTGTGCCTATCCAATGGTCACTACAGTCTAGCCACATTTGTTTAATATGGTCTGGGTACTGCATGTGTTTGCAGCAGCTAATCACATTAGTAAGATGTGAGTGGTCTTACACCAAACATGCACATCATGCATTATGGGTAGGTGTGTTACATGTGTACATGGCCTACACCTTAACTATGACATGCACTTTTTATTTACAATAATAAATGTAGAACACACTCACCAGCATCTGTCTGTTGCCTTGATGTCACCCCAGAGGGACCTACATAGAGATGAGACAGTTTGTCAGTGGCCACAACTGTGGCATTGCTACTCTGTGTTTGCAATCTTACAGTACAACAACAGTTTACATTTACAGGGCTTCAGATTATGTTCCAAAGGATCAGTATTGCACAACAACAGGCTCCACATCTTTTAATGACACACTCCACATCTCACATATGCATGATCTACCAATACAGATAACAGTAGTCTACAGATATGTTACCTGCATGCTCCATGTGTGCTTGCTGGGTGGCTCCAACCTCCATCATGGTGTATGTCTGCTGCTGTTGTTGTTGGGCAGGTGCCACCAGGCTCAGGAACAGCTTCTCCACTCTGGTGAAGGGGGGTGGATATTAACACCAACTAGTGTTGCAAGCTGTTGTCTCCACACATCAGCAGCACACTGACGGACATGAATGAGAAGATCACTGCAGTGGTGGTCTACCTGATCATATGTCCGGTTATGCAGACCTACTTCATTTACCCTGCAGACAACATCTTGCCACATTGCAGTACACTCCTACTGGTCCTGGCTGGTTCGTGAGAACATGAGACTGTAGTGCTGAATCATACTGGTAGTAATTATGTCATCTTCAGCACTACTGTAAGTGGGGTTCCTGCGATGTGCCATGATCACTGGAAGGCATAAATATGAAAATATGTCTGAACAAGTCATATGGCACATTTAACATTATACAGTACAGATATCACTGAACTGCCATATATAGCAACCTATTAGCTATCCAAGAGTGAAACACTTTAACTGCCACCTATTACTGCTCACCCCACAACTGCTTGGAAGTGCCTCGCTCACTCACAATCTAATGAACCATGTTCTGTACAGCAACAAATTAAAATCACTATATAAGACTATACAAGAGTACCTGGCACACTGTATGCAACTCGATGCACCACCTATTAACAGCAGATATACATCAAGTTGATGTGTAAAGAAATATATCATCCATCACAATGAGTGTAAGGTCCAGTAAATGTATTACTATTATACCACACAACTTGTTAATAGCAAACCCGTGTCCAAAATATGTGCACAATTGGGAATATAGGTCGCATACTGCTGTAGTACACTATGAATGTTGCTAGCTACGCAGTTATATGTTTTACCACACATATGTCAAAGGGCATGTTATAGACATACCCACACACACATCAGACATAATTACAGGACACAAAGGTATGTCAACCCAGATAAGCCTTCAGTGTGTACTACACAGTACTGTGTGTCAATACTTACACAACCTTAATCTTGAGAAATGTAATCTGTGATGAATACAGGGTCCACACAAAACCGTGGAAGCAAGCAATGTGGACATGCACCATACTTTGCTGTACAGGCCCAGAGCTTCAAGTAGTACTACAGTACACACAGGATTTGGATTCAACATCAGTACCAATAAATAATCATAGACGTAGCGCTTTAGCTTCCAATGACACACACTAGTTAAAACCAAGGGACTTAATCACACTGTATGCAATAGCACTTTTTCTGCCTAGCAACAGAATACACAGCTTTGCTAGGATCAAAGCAAGGACCCATAATACCATGACATTAACAGTTTCCCACTAAGCTGTCCCACAGATACATATCTTTGATGTATTCACAAACACATTGACCATCACAGTCAGTTAACAGTACAGAGAATGTATTGCAACAAGTAGATGTAGGTGTGTATGAGTATATATAACTATATAACTCTATATATATATATATATATATATATATATATATATATATATATATATATATATATATATATATATATATATATATATATATATATATATATATATATATATATATATATATATATATATATATATATATATATATATATATATATTTATATACATAGAGGTATGGGTGGCCTAATGGTTAAGGTGTTTGCCTTACAAACACAAGGTGCAGGGTTTGAGTCTCACAAGAGATAATTATTTAGGCTCACAAGGGCAGTTAGCTTAGTATGAACCTTTGTTTTATTTTAGGGGGGAGGTTGGCATAATGGTTAAGGTGTTTACCTTACAGACACAAGGTGCAGGGTTTGATTCCCACTTGGGGCAATTGGCTAGGCTTAAAATGGCTCACAAGGGCAGTTAGCCTAGTACTAAACTATGAAACTATGAGTATATATATATATATATATATATATATATATATATATATATATATATATACACACATATACACATCCACTGGTGTACATATACATATATATGTAGGCACATATACATTTCAGCTTTCATATTGAGAATATCAATTATACAAAGGATGTGAGGTGTACAGTAAGGTAATTAAATTTCACAGTCTTGGGATAAATGCATTGAAGGCATTCACAGCCCAGGTAACTTTAGCAGTACCTCACTGGCTTCAACATTGCAAACTGAACAAACCACCCACAGTGTTTAACCACCACATGTCATATACCAAACTGAACAAACCACCCACAGTGTTTAACCACCACATGTCGCATACTAACCTTCACCAACATATATATCTCCACCCTTCACAAACAGTTGCAATAAGTCCCCTGCTCTATGCACATATACAGATGTGAATATATGTGACACATATATATTTCTCCGTATGTGTGTGGCATACACAAGGTCCACACGGTTGTAAGTCCCTGGACCTCACAGCTGAACTGTTGGCCCTTGCTGCAACACAAACAGGTGTCACATGTGAACACACACTAACATTAGAGGGGGTATATATAGCTACAAATGCTAGATAAGCATACTATACTGCTACAGCAGTTGCCACTGCTAAGCTACACTTTAATATGACTATCATGCCTGTGTTGCTCTGTCACACCCATGTTTATATAATGGCAGCGATAATCCTGCCAACAGCCATTGGCCACACTACTGTACAGAACACAGATAACATGGGTCAGATCTTGGACATTTAATGCTGAGCTACACATTTCACAGGTATGTCCCACTGCCCACAGGTACACACTGTATTGTCCATAGCAGTAGTTAAGCAGGACATCTGTGCATAGATAAGTACTGCTGCCACATATGAATGGTTCACATTATGTAGACTACTCTTCAAAAACATCTACTACATGCCAGTAAATACGTGTCACATACATTTCCTTTGTATGATTTGGTATTATTTCTTTTTCTTTTTCCTTTTCTGTCTCTCTGTCTCTCTGTCTCTCTCTCTCTCACTGTCAGTCTCTGCAATAGAGTGACTGAGTTTGTTGGCAGAGATTGCAGCCTGCTTTTGTAGGTATTTGCACATGAGCATGTGATGGCCTCTGCACCAATTAGTGGCCACCATTTGCTAATTGCATGCAGCCTGCTGTGTAGTAATTGCAGTATTCTCTGTCATAGCAACCCAGTACTATAAATTGCTAACTCAGGTAGGGGTGGCCCTTTCAGCTTTCCAAGATGGAGATTATCCTTGTTTGCTGTGGACATCATTGTTTAAGATAGAAGGTTGGTATAGTTCTTATATCAGAAGCCGGGGGTGTAGCCAGTGATTTATATTTTGCACTCAGACCTAAATGTTGCTGCTTCCAGTACACACTTGTCAGTGTAGAAATGTACTCATCCCTCAAAATACTAACCCAAGATACATGGGAGGATGTATTTTCTTTTCAAATTTTACAATCAACTGCCATACAAAGCTAGTTATTAAGATGAATTCCTTTGGTTCAAGAATTGTTTGTGAACTGCTATACTGTGAATATTCATTTACTCAGTTCTAAACAGTTTGTGCTTTTTTAGTGTTGACATTAGCACAAGCTGCTCAAGAAAACTGGACACATTTCAGTACTGTGTGTATGCTTACCTACATCCTTGGTAGACCCTGCACACACAGGTATATTCTACATTTAGGTAGGGGTGCAGAAGTACAGAGAGCCTACATATTATTGTTTGAATGTTATCTTGCTGGAAATACAGGGTTGCTGTGTACATGTTAGTTTATCAAGGCAAGTAGTCTGTCTGCATAACTCCCAACTGTGGACCTATCCACATGGTAGCCAGATATTAGCCTGTTATTTTTTGTCTTTGCACCACACAGGTCTTTTCAGCACTAGAGCAATGGCATTGTTACAGTTGGTTACTACCAGTACATGGCTACATCCTTTTGTATTTCAGTGTTGTATTCCTACTTAGGGGTATGCTTCCAGAACTCTTTCCAAAGCTATTTGCACAGTGTGTAATAGCAGAAAGGTTGATATGCCTCTGTGTTTCTGCCTCTGCCAGACCTCTCAAGCACTCAGGTACATATTTGAACAGACTCAGGGAAAAGTAGAGAAAAAGTCAGGGATACCTTTAAAATATTAGTGCCATTAAGTTGAGACTTTGAGAGAACCAGAGCATATGGATTAATACACCTTTTCTGAAGTAAAAGAAGTGTCTAAATCTTAATTATCGTCATTACTTATTACGTGTAATTCACCACCTTTCTGGCCAAAGTCAGTAGTTTTCGGAGGGATTCTGAGGGACAGAGCTAAGTTTTGTTTCAAAATCAGGGACATCTCTGAAAATTAGGGACAGTTGGGAGGTATGGTCTGCTATGATACTGTGTGGGGGTTGTAAAGTGATGGTGTAACATTATTTCCTGCTAGAATGGCTGCTTCTGTTATCACATTCATGTAATGTAATCCCACAACAACTGTTGGTAAAGATCCACAGAACAAGTTGTGTGGTATGGCATTCCTATTTTTCCTTTACATTCACTCATTCTGATGCATGATATATTTATTTCAGCACCAGCTTATATGTTTACCGTGGCTTAGTGGTACTTCATGCAGTGTAGAGCGTTCAAGGTCCGGGGTTCGAGACTAACAGAGGTGTTTTATTTTGCTGCTGAGCAGAACAAGGGCCCTTCCATACAAAGTGACTAAAGCACTTTTAAGCAGTTGTAAGCGGGTTTGCATGGGTTTGCGTGATGCTTAGCAATGCTTAGCTAAGCACAAACAAGTGAACACTCGCGCAAACCCGCTAACTACTGCTTAATAGTGCTTACTGCCGCTAACCCCCGTGCTCATTTCTTTGAAAGAAAAGAAAAATGAGGAGATAGGAAAGTGGTGAAAAAGGGGCACAAAAAGGGAAAGACAGCATGGAAAATAGCTCGAGATGTGCAGGACGGGTGCAGAGAAGGTCCATAGCTGCCCATTTCTTTAACAGCAACAGCTGTGCATATGGAATAAATTTGGAGGTACATATGAAACCTTCAACACCCGAGAGAGGGGTGAGGCCAACAAAGTATGTTGTAATGCCAATTAAATTACATTTTATGTGTCCAGGGGACATGTGTGAAAAATGGGCAGCTATGTATGGGGAGTATTTTTTTTTTGGGAGCAGATTGTCCTTTTTTTTCAGGTGAGAGTGGAATATGGGGTAGGGGAAGTAGGTATATTTGGGGAGGTAGGTTAGGAGGTAAACAGACAAGACAAACAAGATGCATACAGGGGCAGAATATGACACATATGGTGAGTGAACAACATTGATGGGGAGGGATGTTTGGAAATAGCAAGCCCATGAGCCCACAGATGGCAACAGTGGAACTGAGATCCCCACCCATGGGCAGTCACCACTGCATCTTCACAGCCCAGCGGGTGGCTGTCCTGGGGGCTGTGTAGGAGGGACAGGCTGACCCGGGAGTTGCGCCACTCATGCCTCAAGCTGGCGTAGAGGTTCTGCAACAGAATGCTCAATGTTTCTACACACCACAGCCCTGACCGTTCGAAGGGTGATAGGTGGCCCTCCTCCACCCATGCTTGCATGGGGGGGGTGAGCCCCATCCCCTGCAGCGCTTCCACCTGAAGGTGGCACAGGGCCCATGGAGGAGGAGGTCCCAGGCTGGGCACCGGACCTGCTGGTGCCAGGTGCCATGGTCAGCTGAGGTGGGACAGGTGGGTCTGCTGGGACCGGCCTTCCCATACAAACTATGTTTTGGAGAATTTAATAAAGATATGGGTTAGTAACAGTCAACAGCATTCCCTGTTAGTTATAACAGCATGCAGAAGTATTCCCATTAACCCAACACACCAGAGTTTCAACTGTTGAAAAACAAGCATAACACATGCATATATAGAACAATAGTGGACATTACAACAGCATGCAGGTTTAATTGATGGCAACAGGCCACCAATATTGTGGTAACTGAACAGGGCACATGCATAGAAATAAATGCAAATATTTATAAACCAATAGGACATATGTCCCAACAAATGTTTTGATATTAGTCATACCCATTGAGGTGTGGAATTGCATTTTTATGCACATACAGTAGGGTGGAAAAAGATAGCTCAATTAACCACTTATTATATCCTTCTAGTTTACTCTACATTCCTATTAACTGCAGTTATATGTCCTTTACATGTATTATTACACTACCCAATGTCCTTCTGTTGTGCAACTGGATTTTGCTAGATCATTATATACATGAGCTGTATCTGACATACAAACTGTCCAGGATGCAGATGTTACTGCTACATATTTTGAGAGTTGCTCACACACACACTACTGCTGAGATGGTACACTGAAAGCTGTACTTTCATATAATTATCTTGATAGGTTCAGGTGAAATTATCAGTTATATGTGAACAGCTCCCTACTGATATTTCTGGGGAACACAATACCAAGCTACTCATGTGCATGATTAACCTGCACATGCTGGGCATGAACCAACAGTTGAGGGCTGTAAATATGCATAAAAGCTACTGGAACTCCCTTCATCCACTTTATATGGGCCTACCCAAGTGTGGGTTAACACTTCATAATACAACAGTACTATTTCTAAAATGCAACAGTACAACAACATATCAAAGAAAATCACACAGATGCACTCCAGGAATTATACCTTTATTAACGAATTATTACACTTTTATTTATTGGGTTAAAACACTTTTTTGAAGGTTCATAGGTTCATAGGTTCATAGGTAGATACTAGGCTATCTGCCCTAAGGCATTTATAAGCCTAGCCAGAGTGTATTTGGCTTCCGCCTCCCTATTAGATTAGCCTACTGTGCCTCTGTAAAGTAGGTCACAGAAGGTACCCTTTTAAGATTAGTTTACTGTGCCTCTGTCTAGCAGGGAAACAGAAGAGATCCCAGGGGTGAATTTGCAATTTCCCATCCACCCATCAAGATTTTGCTTGAAGAGGGTGAGCAAGGGGCTATGTCTAACATGAATTGGGATTCAATTCCAGAGTGAGGGGAGCTTCTGGGAAATTAATCTTTACCTCCAGCATGTCCAATTTATTTTTATGCTGAGGTTTAGGTCCCTGGAGCATGTAGCTCTAAGGGACTTGGATTTTTTGAGGTGGAGCATGTCAGTTAATTCTGGGTTTGACATGGCTTTGTACGTCAGGCATAGATCGCCTCTGAGTAGGTGGTAAGCAACTGAGTAGAGCTGGAGTTTCTTTAGTCGAGCTGCATAGGACATCTGTTTGTAGCCCATGATCCTCTTGGTGAGGTACTTTTGGGGTCTCTCCAGTTGCTGCAGGTGTGGGTAAGATACATCCCAAAAGGGGCATTTTATTCAATTATGGGCCTGACGAGTGATGAGTAGAGGGGCACAATGACCTCTCTTGATCTAGATGCGAACCATTTTGTGATAAGGTGGGCTATATAGAAGGTCTGTCTAACTACTTTGGCAACGTGATTATCAAAGGAGAAATTACTATCTACGTTGGTCCCCAAATCTCTAATTACTTCTTCCGTACTTAATGGATTACCACCTATGTGGTAATTTGTGGGCACCTTGTTTTTCCCAAAGGGGATGACTATGCACTTTTTAGCATTTAGCTTGAGGCAGTGGCTCTGGCACCAAGCATCCATCTCTGTGAGACCCTTTTGGAGGATGCTTGTGTCAGCTGGAGATTCGATTATGGCCCCCAGTTTGCAGTCATCTGCAAACTTTGTCAGCCATAATCCCCCCGTGTTAGCCTGAACCTCAGAGAAGTATATACCGAAAAAGAGAGGTCCCAGAACTGAGCCCTGTGGGACGCCACTTGTAACTGGTTTGGATTCGGACATGGCACCTGCGATTCTGACCATGTGGGTTCTATCTCTGAGCCAGTTTGCAACCCATCTTGTGATATAGGGGGTGATATTTAATCTGGTAAGCTTATTTATGATGCCCGAGTGGGGTATTGTGTTGAAGGCTTTTGCGAGGTCCAGGTAGGCTGTGTGGACTACCTTGCCCTCATCTATGGCTTTGGTAAATGTTTCAAAGAAATCAGCTAAGTTTAAGAGGCAAGATCTGCCCTTAACAAAGCTGAATTGGGTAGAGTCCAGTGTCTGGAGGCTCCCAATGTCTTTGTTTATGAGTTCCATGATAATACACTCCATAGCTTTACAGACCAAACTAGTCAGGCTTATGGGGCGATAGTTTCCGGGGTTCATTGTGGCACCACCTTTGTGGAGTGAGACCACTGTAGCAGTACGCCATTCTTTGGGTACATATCCTGTAGTAAGGCTAAGTTTGAACAGTGACTTAATGTGAGGGATCAGTTCTTCTTGGAGCTCATGTAAGACACAGCCTGGGACACCATCCGGTCCCATAGATGCTGTGTTTTTTTGCTTTGGAGAGGGCAGCTTTCACCTGTGCATCTGTGATGTCAGGGAGGTTACATTCAGTTGGGATAGGCATTTGCTCCTTTGGGGGGGAAGGGGAGGAGACGTTTGTGCTGAATCTGTCTGCCAGGATGTTGGATATGTCTGTAGGCCTGGTAGGCTCTCTCATTTATTTTATATAACAGTACATGCGGAATAATTATTAAAGAATTATTATACTTTTTATTTATTGGGTTAAAACACTTTTTTGAAGGCTCTCATTTATTTTATATAACAGTACATGCAGAATAATTACTAGCCTGCCTGATGACGCAGCCTTTGCAGCCTATCTTCATGGGCTTGCTGATTCATAGCCAGGACACCTGCAGCTGTGAAGTAAATGCAGTGATATTGAGACATACCTATCCATAGTATAGACAAGCATAGCAATTCTTAACTACTTAATACCATGGCTACTTACTCACTACTGGGGCATTTGCCATCCCATGGGCCTCCTGGATCCACTGGTCCAGTTGTTCCTCCTTACGTCGCTTCAGGTCAGAGTAATGGTGCCTGACCTGCTCACCAGTCTGAGGAACACCAGTGGCACTGGTGAGATCATGAGCTAGACAGTTCCAGGCCTCCGTTTTGTATTGGGTGTCCTGGTACTGGCCCCACAGGAGTCTTCCCTCATGATTGTGGACAAGGAGCCAAACCATTACTTTGGTCTCCTCAATGCCCCAACGTTGCACTCGAAATCGAGTGCCTTCTCCAACACCGGCCATGCTAACTGCAGAAGGGAGCTACAACCAGTTATGGCAAGTATTTCTACCTGTGGAGCTTAAATATGTTTCATTTCCCGCACTTATTTGTGATTGGCCAGTTTTGAAAAAACTCAACTGTAGGCACACCTGCTTAGCTAATGTTAGCAATGTTTAATATTCCTTTTATAGATATGTGTCTGTTGAATGTGCATGGTTATGAAATGCTGTCATGGCTTAGTGGTTATGTACTGTGACTATAGTGCACAGTATCCCAAGTTCGATCCCTGTCACTGCTTTTTTATTTTCCTACTGGCCAGACCTGAATGGTTAAGGTACAGTAAAGGAGGTGTGGCCATGTTTAGCCGACTTTGCTCAACTTTGCCCGACTTTGCTCAGCGTTGCTCGATGTTGCCTGACGTTGCCCGACGTTGCGCTGGTTAGCGCGGTGTGCAGCTACACGCAAACATGTTCTGGTTGCGCTAGTTGGTGTGATGCGCAGCTCCATGCAAAGACATTGGGCTAGTTAACCCAGTGCTCAGCTACGAGCAATTAAATATAAATATGCTCAATACTGGTAAAATATGCTTAGCAGTGCTTTGCATTGCTTAAAATAAGTTACTCATGCATCAGTATGCATAACTATTTCACCTCCGATATATATATATATATATATATATATATATATATATATATATATATATATATATATATATATATATATATATATATATATATATATATATATATATATATATATATATATATAATTTGTTCACTACTACATATAACATTTCAATGCTTTTTACAAAACTTTAAAAAATAAATGTCAGGAAATATTTTTGTATACAGATTTCCAACAGAACATGGGATGTGTAGTGGTGTGACTCGAACAGGGAATGCCTCCTCTTTGTGTGAAGGCTCTAACCACTACGCTATCGCTATTTCGCTTAATTTGCATATATTTTTTTTATTATCTTCTTCGGTGTCTAAACTGCTAACTGTAGCTAAGCAATGGGCAAGCCCGCACAAACACATGCAAATACAGGCAGCTGCATTGGAAATGAAAAAAAAAAAAATTATTTTACTTTTTATATTTGTACGGGGTTTAATATATGGGGGAGTGTAGTGTTAGAATGTACACATGTGAGCAGACTTGCTCATGTAACTAGACATTTTGCGAGTTTCAAAATTGCAGGGGCGTGGATTTTTGGACTGCTCGGCAGTCCAACACATCCCCTGCACTTGCCCACGCTCCATGTAAGCTTTAGAGTTGAGGCAGGGCGCCCTCATTAATATGCATGGCACACTGCCATCATAGTCTTAGACTGGAGTTTCCATGTAAGACTAATGTAGTCTTACACGGAAGATTAGTAAATCCTGGGGAAAATGTTTCAATGTTCTACATACAACACTGAGGGTGGTTAGTTTGTAAAAAATAAATAAATGAATAAAATTAATCTATATAATACATATATATATATATATATATATATATATATATATATATATATATATATATATATATATATATATATATATATATATATATAAATTAAGAGTAAGATATCCCATTTATTATTGTTGTATATGGTTTTTCACTTCAAAACATCATATAAAAACTTACAAAATTAGGCATAAATCCATATATCACCCAAATGGATAGCCGGCTGGCTCACTGACAGGGCACAAGATGCTGGTGGAGTCCACCTCCACAAAGAAGCTAGTCACTAGTAGAGTCCCACAGAGACCAGTGCAAGACCATTGTTTTTTGGCATCTA
Organism: Protopterus annectens; assembly: GCF_019279795.1. Classification (NCBI taxonomy): domain Eukaryota; kingdom Metazoa; phylum Chordata; order Ceratodontiformes; family Protopteridae; genus Protopterus; species Protopterus annectens. The sequence continues at coordinate 1,077,260,949 of NC_056725.1, forward strand.
GATCACTGAAGTTAAGACAAATGTCAAGGGCCTCTGTCTGACAAAATTGGCCAGCAGCTGAAAACTAGATGTGGTAATTGAACCCGCTAAAGACACAGATATACTTCAAGTGGGCCTAATGAAAATAAACAATTTGTGGCAGAGCCATGGACTACAACTCAATGTAAAAATGCATACTAGTATGCCTTAGAAGGATGGCCAGCCCTGGAAATTACAGAAATGATAAAACACCCCTAAAAGTAGACCCCATGGAAATGGATCTTGGAATGCATGTTGACGTAACTTGACCTTTGACCACATGTCTACTGTGTTGAGAAATCATAATCATTTTATGTTGCACAATGTCTAAGTAAGGACATGGCATCTAGGTCCAAGGAGGTCATTGCTCTGCACACACACATACACACACACACACACACACACACACACACACACACACACACACACACACACACACACACACACACACACACACACTATGATTTTACTTCAGAAATGTATAATTATACCACATAAGCTCAACTAAAAAAGATCAAATACAAAAATGGCAAAGACAGTAGTCCACATCCACTAAACAGTGACCACTCGACTAATTGAAGAAAGAAACATACACAAAAAAGTCAAAAGAAAAATTAACCAGAAAGACTGTACTTTTTATGAGGATAACACTTTGCTACGATGTCCAAGAACATACGGTAGCAGGAAAAGTTCATATTTCCCATTTTTCACTGTAACCACTGATGTTTATTGGAAGATTGACAGACAACTGGAAATTCTGAATTCAAAAATATGGACTACATCATACTGTAAGTGGTACTCTAAAAATAAAAAAACAAAACAAAAAACAAATGATGCAATGTGCAGCATTCCTTCATATCATATTGAAGGATTGCAATCAAGGCTGTTAACACTTAGGATGTTAAAAAAGAAGTAAGACACAAGATGGCTGTCTTGAAAGACAAGTTTTATAGTTAATGTAAACAGACGAAGACACTACCTTACATGTTGTATTTGTTTTTCATTAGAAATTAAGAGGATCTTCATTCAATCTATATATGGAACTGATTTGAAAAACAAAGCACAAGAATGTGATGTCTTACTTGATTCACCAATAAGAAAACAAAACTGTACATGATCTCAAGATTGATTAACTCTCAAACTATCAAGAGAAGGCAAATATATACTAGATAAAGTGATAGTTGAATGTAGAGTCAACAGATGTTCAAGTGTACAGCCTACTGGATCTGTGGTGTAATGGGATATCTGTAAAGGCTGTGAATAGACTTGAAAGTGAAACTAAGCACAAAATCACCACAAATACTAAATGTGAATGCAAAAGCTTAGGGAATGCATGGCATACATGATGATGTCTTCTGATAAACATTAAGGCTGATACCACACCATTTGGGAACTTCATGAATAAAGTCATGATAGAGCATACTGCAAAATAATTTACTGATTATGTTTATTCTGCAGGGGACATAATAATTTTGCAAAGACATGCAGGAGTTCAAATGCTATGATGCAGCAAAATTTGTATGAGTTAGGAATAAAGAAGCAGAATAAAGCAGAAATGTCTATGTAGACTGCTGAAATGTAAGTCTGGACTATGTAAAAAGTAAGCTGTAGCAAGGATGACAGTTGGTCAGAAAGTTTATTGCTTACAGACATAAGGGTTGCATTTGAAATTGTTATAGATGCAAAATGCAGTTTATTGGCTCAATCTATATTTAAGGCACTGCATATGTCCAGACCTGTTTACTTCTAACATAATGGGAGGAAAAAGCACAAAAATAGAGACACATTTTAAATCTTGCTCTTATAAACTTAGAAGGTTGCTAGAATAACAGGATTTGTGTTCAAATGCATTTTCCAAAGGATATGAAGGCAGAAGCTCAAATGTATATCATATGTAGAGACTTCAACTCTCAGAAATTTGCTAGAAAACTGCAAACTCTATGAGGAACAGACCAAAAATATGAGGCAAAAATCTGGACATTCTATGAAAATCTGAACAGTTGGGTTGTGAGAAAGTAAATCAGACTGGTTTAATCTAGCTAAGGGCATTCCTGCAAAAATGTTATTTTTGATTGGATAATTGGGCTGGTTTCTGTTTCTCTGCCTTTAATAGCCAATGTTTTAAATCAGATATACTTGTTTTCTCAAGCAGATGTAAGCTGCAAAGAGACAGGCCTACTTTCCTGCTGTGATATTTGAAAAAGATAAGCATTTATTTTCAATTGTCTTCTGCACTTCTTTTTAATACATATCTCTGTAATCTGTACAACTGTTTTTGCAATTGGTGCAACTGTTTGTAGTCTCCTTTTTATTGTATGACAGAACCAAGCATCTCTTACTGTTGTGACCCTTTCAGCTTGCAGTGAAATCCTTGTCTAGAAAGGGCTAGTTGTTTTCTTTGTGAGAGAACGTAAATCAGACTGGTTTAATCTAGCTAAGGGCATTCCTGCAAAACTGTTTTATTGATTGGATAATTGGACTGTTTTCTGTTTCTCTGCCTTTAATAGCCAGTGTTTTAAATCAGATATACTTGTTTGCGCAAGCTGTTCTAAGCTGCAGAGAGACTGGCCTACAGCCCTGCTGTGATATTTGAAAAAGATAAGTGTTTATTTTCAATTGTCTTCTGCACTTCTTTTTAATGCATATCTCTGTAATCTGTACAACTGTATTTGCAATTGGTGCAACTGTTTGTAGTCTCCTTTTTGTTGTATGACAGAACGGAGCATCTGTTACTGTTGTGACCCTTTCAGCTTGCAGTGAAATCCTTGTCTAGAAAGGGCTAGCTGTTTTCTTTGTGAGACAAAGTAAATCAGACTGGTTTAATCTAGCTAAGGGCATTCCTGCAAAACTGTTTTATTGATTGGATAACTGGACTGCTTTCTATTTCTCTGCCTTTAATAGCCAGTGTTTTAAATCAGATATATTTGTTTGCTCAAGCTGTTCTAAGCTGGAGAGAGACTGGCATACAGCCCTGCTGTGATATTTGAAAAAGATAAGTGTTTATTTTCAATTGTCTTCTGCACTTCTGCTTAATAGATAAGTCTGTAATCTGTATACCTGTTTTTGTGATCGGTGCAACTGTTTTTAGTCTCCTTTTTGTTGTGTGATAGAGCTGAGTATCTGTTACTGTTGTGACCCTTTCAGCTTGCAGTGAAATCTTTGTCTAGAGAGGGCTAGTTGTTTTCTTTGTGAGAAAAAGTAAATCAGACTGGTTTAATCTGGTCTATATTAAAACATCAAAGTTTCAAAACTTTGAATGCTCTAATATTTACCCCTATTCAGTGAAAGCTGAAAATATCAAAGCAACAAAAAAATGATTTTTTTCCTAGGGAAAGAATTTGGTTGCCTGTTTCTGTTGCTTTGGTATTTTCAGTGCTGTGGTGGAAAGTTATGGGTCGGGTTCAGGTAAGTGTGCGATTGAGTGTGGGTTAGGTTAGTTAGGGTTAGGGTGTGGGTTAGGTATGTGTGCAATTGCGTGGATGTGAGGGTTAGAACAGGTTAGCTGAGTTAGGGTTTGGGTGCGGGTCAGGTAAGTGTGTGATTGTGTGAACATGAGGGTTAGGTCAGGGTAGGTGAGTTGGGGCTGGGCACGGGTGAGGTGAGTGTGCGATAGTGATGGACCTTAGGGTTAGGGTTTAGGTTAAGGTAAGAGGATAGTTAGTGGTGTGTGTATAATTTAGTGTAGGGTTAGGTGTAAGATTTTAGGTGTATGTGTGTGGATTGCTGTTTGTTTGGTGTGCTTGTGTTGTGTGTATGTGTTTTGGAACAGCAAATTTTTTCCCTAGGAAAAAAATTCGCTGTTCTGTATGTTTGATGTTTTCAGCTTTCACTGAATAGGGGTCGATATTAGAACATTCAATGTTTTGAAACTTCGATGTTCTAATATAGACCCGTTTAATCTAGCTAAGGGCATTCTGCAAAACTGTTTTTTTTTTTTTTGACTACAGACCCTGGAAATTATCACCCCATTTTCCTGATGAGTCTGATATGTAAGGCTATGGATCGCATCATCATGGACCTAATTAACAAGGATATAGGGAATCTCCAAACTCTAGATCCCCCGCAGTTTGGTTTTGTGAAAGGTAGATCATGCCTGCTCAACCTGGTTGACTTCTTTGAGTCAGTCACCAGAGAGGTGGATAAATGTAAAGCAGTTCATACAGCCTACCTTGATCTGGCCAAGGCCTTTGATACCTTTCCTCACTCAGGAATTATTGATAAACTCAGCAAACTGGGCATCAACCCCTATATCGTTAGGTGGGTTGCAAATTGGCTCAAAGATAGAACCCACAATGTGAAAGTAGTGGACTCCAAGTCAGACTGCCAACCAGTCATGAGTGGAGACCCACAGGGATCGGTCCTGGGTCCTCTCCTGTTTTGCATGTACTTCTCAGAAGTCCAGGCCAACACAGAGGGACTGATCAAATTTGCAGACGACTGCAAGCTGGGAGCCATTATTAACTTCCTAAGTGATGCAGACATCCTACAGAAAGGCCTCACTAAGACCAATAACTGGTGTGGAAAGTATGGCCTTAAGCGCAATGCCAAAAAAATGTGTCATCATCCCCTTTAAGAAAAACTCAGTTCCCACTAATTACCACATTGATGGGAGCGCACTGAACACTGAAGACATTATAAGAAATCTGGGGACACAGTTTGACAGCAACCACTCCTTCAACCATCACATTGCCACTGAGGTCAGAAAGTCTTTCTATGTGGCATATCTCATTACCAAGGGTTTTGCATCCAGGAAGAAAGAGGTCATCATTTCTCTCTACTCTTCCCTTATTAGATCAGTCATAGAGTATAGTGCCCCATTTGGCATGTACCTCACTAGACACCTGCAACAGCTGGAGACGCCACAAAAGTACCTCACATAGAGGATCCTAGGTCTTAAACACATGTCCTATATGGACAGTCTCAAAAAACTCCGGCTATTCTCTGTATCATATCGTCTACTAAGAGGCAATCTCCGCTTGACCTTCAAAGCCATGTCTGACCCAGCTCTATTAGAAATGCTACATCTAAAGAAATCCCAATCCCTCCATACCACACATTCCAGAGACCTCAAGCTCATTACCATAATCAACAGAACATGCTGGAGGGACAGGTTCATAATACAGAGACTACCCATGCTCTGGAACAGACTTCTCATACATGTCAAGCAGAGCACCTCACTAGCCCTCTTCATGCAAAATCTTGATGTGTGGATGAGAAATAGAAAGTTCATCCCAGGGATCAGTCCAGTGGCTCTACTTGATAGAGGCACTGGGAACTAATGACAGGTGGCACAATGCCAGGCCACTTCTATGGGCTAGGCCTGGAAAGGCCCCAGGGCCATTAGCCTAGTACACACCTATGAACCTATGAACCTATGTATGAATCTGTCATCTAAAATGTGCAAGTCTCTATTCTCTCTTCTGACATATTCAGGCACAAACTAGAGACTTTGGAGTATATTTGTCTTAATTATTAGTATAAGTGCAGAAAATACAGATTATTTGATGTGGTAACATTATAGATGCACTCAAAATAACCAAACATATTGGGTCATGATGCCCATGAGACATGGTGCAATTAAAAAGTTTCATGCTGTGCAGTTACAGGTAATTTACTGACTAGTATAATTAGCATCATAAGTAAAGCTTAGAATCCCAGCAATAAATATGATAATACTAAAGAGACACTCACCTAAAAACCCTTTAACAATCTACATATTTGAGTAGCTCAAAAGAAGTTGAAATGATCCATTTACAGAAAGAAATACAGACATGCCTAGGAAATTAAAGAAAAGTCTGATATAAGTGCTAATGACACTTTAACTAAGTCTCTGGATGTTAATGCATTTCTCAGAGAGTTAAATATGTCGATCAAGTTGCTGGTGACATATTTACAATATAGTCTGATGAAGTTATTGCTTTAGTTTGTTTTCAAGAATATTATATTCAGAGTTTTTTTCTCTGAAGCTTCAGCAGATGTCCTTTCATTCACTGCTGCAGCATTCTTTACATTCAAGATTCTCCTGCAGTGGAAGACTGTTATCTGGTCAGTATACCAAAGACTTCTTGTTAGATTTAAAGGCATGCCTGAATTTCATTTTAAAGGTACACCTGAATGTCACTTAAATTATCCTTACGTAAAGTAAAGCATAAAGGTGTCTCTGTGGCACAAGGTGTGAATATGTTGAACTAAGGAAAAAAAAGAACATAGGTAAAGTAGGGTCAGAGTCCCACAGTAGTTATTTTGGCAGGGACTTAGGGACATGTATAGACAGTAATCTAGCCTTTGATCATCACGTGTCTTCAGTGTTGAGGAAATCATTCTATGTTGCGCAACTTATAAACAAAGGTATGTCATCTAAGTCCAAGGAAGTCATTGTTCCACTGTATTCAGCATTCACCAGACCTATCATTGAGTACGATGTCTCCTTTGGTATGTACCTAACCAGCCATATCCAACAACTGGAATGTCCACAGAGGTTCCTCACCAAAATAATACAGGGCATAAGTAATATGTCCTATGCTGAACGCCTATAGGCTCTATCCCTGTATTCGGTCTCCTACAGGATTTTCAGCGGAGATCTATGCCTGGCATACAGGGCATTGTATGATGGACTCCCTGCATATCTGCAAAACAAACAGTACCAGAATTACCCATTCTAAAGACTTAAACCTTGCCTGTGATATAAATAGGACCTGCTGGAGAGATAGGTATGTATCCCAGGGACTACCTCATCTATGGAACAGGCTCCCCATTGGTGTGAAGCAGAGTTCCTCCCTAATCTAATTCAAGTGCAACTTGGACAATTGGATGAGAAACCGGAAATGTATTCCTGGTTTGGCACCTATGTTTCTGATGCAAACAGGTAACCTGTAAATGGTTCATCTCCCAGGCCCCTGCTTGTAAATGTTTCATCTCCCAATCCCATTCTTACACTTATCAAAGGTATCAGAACTCACCAGAGATTTGGGATGCATGGCTAGGCTTAAAAAGGCCCCTCTGGTCATTAGCCTAGTAAACACCTATGAACTATAAACAAAATTTTTTTGCCGCCAGTCTGAATACATCTTTTCACTGTTGGTCTGTTTACCTGTGTTCAGTTTGTCAATTGAATGTGTTTTCATTCTCCAGTGATTACCTATGCCTTTCTGCAGTGCAGATAAATGCCTCATTGGGAGGTTTTGTTTTCTCCTGGTTTTTTCTTTTGTTCTTCCTGGGGTTAATGTCATCCAGGAAAGGTAAATGCCAGTGTGGGAGACAGACCCCCCCCCCCAAAAAAAATAAAATAAATAAATAAAACACCATGATAAGTGTTGTTTTTGTCTAGAAGCATTTCATGACCATATATCTTGTTCTATTTGTCAGGTATTTGTTCCGAAAACCCTTCACAGTAGACTTTTTTCCCTTTCTTTGTATCTTGAGAACCAGCATATTAAGCTTCTTGCTAAAGATACAATGGATGGAATCTCCTCCTCTGAGGGTCAGCCATTAGGGAAGAAGAAGGTGAAAAAGGTACGACCTGAATCTTTCACTGTCCAGCCTCTGCCAGGTGTTTCTCCTGAGGTTGTTACAAACCCGCAGGTTCACCTGGCTATGTTGCTGGATTCCTCTACCACGACCTTGGTAGCACATCTGAAGAGACTTTGCAGGCATCCATCTTGGACTTTCCATCTTGGACTTTCAGGGGGAATCACAGTTGATTTTTTTCTGAGGGGCCTAGGGGACTTCCTCAGATTTTAGTTGGGAACGAAGTACTTACTATAGTTCTTGACGTCCATCTTGGGTTTGAATCTTCTCAGTGTTTTGGAGGAGATCTTCCCTTAAACAAGAAAAAAAAAACTTAAACATGCTCTGCTCCTAGGGGTACTCAAAGTGAATGGCAGGCTTTCACTTAGGGGTTATTTTCTGATTTAATGTCTTTAAAGCCTCCTCAAAGGGTTTCAGTTCCTGCTCCTCCTTGGTCCTCTACTCCACTTAAAAGTCCCTTAAAATGCCTAGAGAAAAGAATTCTTCTGAGACTGAGTCAATGTGTCAGAGGAGGAGGAATCTATTAGTCCTAATGCACCTTTTGAGGAAATTTCCTTTGGGTGATACACTTTCTAGGATGATGGATTTTTTTTAAGTGGGATTGTGCACAGGTCCTTGATATGAATAAGAGGCACTATGAGTTGCTACAGTTGGAGTCTCCTAAACCTGTGGTTATTCCTCCTGTTTTGGCTGCATTGGTGGATGTTTTTTCTATTGCCTGTCATGCTCCTGATTCTTTACCCCATGCTGCCAAGAAGGCTGATAGGTTTTAAAAGGTGCCTTAGGATTGCTTCTTTTTATATAAATGTCCTGCTACTGACCTTCCTGTAGTCTTTGTAACCTCTGATAAGCCATCTCAATTCCTTCCTTCACCCAAGTTATTGTCTTCTGACAAAGAGAGCAGAACTATGGAATGGTTGGTTAAGAAGGTTTACACTTCTGCTAACCTAGGTTTTAGGGGTGTTATTTATCAGACCCATAAGTCTAGGTATGTGGCTCTTCTTTCTCAGTTCTGTCAACATATTTCTGATTTTTCTGAGTCTGACCATAAAACTTCTGTTCTTTCCTTGCTACAGACTTCCTCTCAAGTCATTCGTTATTCTATTAAATGTTGTTATGATGCCACAGATCCCTCTTCTTGGGCTTCTGTTTTTGGTTCAGTTATGAGGAGATATTCTTGGCTTAAGCTCCAGCCTCTGCCTGATGATATTAAAGCTAAGTTGATAGATGTTCACCTGGATTCTAAACTTTTGTTTGTGGAAGCTGCTGCTGGTTTGTTTAAATCCCTTCAGGATAAGGGTAAGTCTTTACAGGAACTTAAACATGTTTTTGTTTCTCCTGTGTCTAAATTTCAGAAAAAACTATCCCACTAAGCCTGCCTTTGTACATAGACATTCCCACTACTAAAGGCAAGAAGAGAGGCAAACAGGCTCCTCCTGCTAAGGCTACTCAGTTTTCTGAAGCCTTCCTTTCCAGACAAACCAGGTGCAGTATAGGTTTATAGATAGATTCATAGCTTAGTACTAAGCTAACTGCCTTTGCGAGCCATTTTAAGCCTAGCCAATTATTGCTTGTAAGACTCAAACCCTGCACCTTGTGTTTGTAAGGCAAACACCTTAACCATTAGGCCACCCTCCCAACCCTATGACTATCTATCTCATCCCAGCTGCATTCCCCTTTCTCTTCACCTTCTTCCTCTCCCTACTCTGGGGTCGTACTTCCCTTGGGGTGTTGTTCTGCAACAAAAAGGGAAGCTGTTGGTAAACCGGTAAATGTACCATGCCATCTTTGGGTTTAGTGGCATTCTGTATATCCAAATTCTTGTTATTATTCAAAATGGATATATTTTCTTCACCCTGCTCAGATATTTCTTCTATGCTCTCAGTATTGATTACCAAACTATCATTAGTCTCAAGAGCATTTATCACAGCTTCATGTGTTCTTGAAACCTCTCTGTTGTTTTGCCTGGGTGTAGTATGCACTTCTGCTTCTACTACAATTCTCGTTGATTTCCTAGTGACAGTCTGCTCCTTTCCATGGCTTGCTACTATTCCATTATTTACATTAGTCCTGGTCTGTATGGTTGTTTTCTTGTCTTTTGGCCATGCAAACAGGTAACCCTTCCTAAAATCATTAAAAGTAGAAGCATTTACCGCTTTACCAACAGCTTCCTTTTTTGTTGCAGAACAACACCCCGAGGGAAGTACGACCCCAGAACAGGGAGAGGAAGAAACGGGGGTTTCAGGAATAAATGATTCTCTTGAATTTAATATGTTGAGTATTGTATTAACAAGAGATCAGACTAGACTATTAGAGAAAGGAATGAGTTTCATACCCTCCTTGCGTTCACCAATGAGAGAATTTATCCTAGATCTAAAATATTTTGGGAGAAATGTGACTCTAAGACATCTCTTTGGCAATATAAACAGTGAGTAATTGCAAACTAGAATTGGATATAGGAAACCAAGTATGTTTGTCTCTGTATGTCATCCGGCTGTAGATGCCTTTGTGCGATTATGTGAAAATGAAGTGGCTGAATACAGACAGCAAAAGGGAATTAAACATTTCCACAACTTAACTCTAAATGAGAAGAGGGCACTATTTGAACTACAGAATATGAAGGACATTATGATTAAACAAGCTGACAAAGGAGGGGCAGTTATAGTTATGCATATGTCATTCTATGATACCAAGATGAAGGAGATGCTAGCGGATATAGCCACCTACAGGATGATTGATAAAAGAGAATTGAACACCATTATACATAGTGTACAAGACACGCTTTATGACAAGGTCATGAATAGATCGATAAGCAAAGAGCTTTTTGCTTTTTTTGAAGTATGTCATCCTGCTATACCTAGCATCAATGGAATACCTAAGGTGCATAAGAATCTACATGACCCTCTGATGTGACCAGTTGTTTCAGGAAAAGGATGAATAACTGAACCCCTTTCTATTTTTATAGAAGGGGAGTTAAAGAAATTGATACTTCACGCACCTGCAGTGATCAAGGACACGGCTGAGTTCTTAAGTAGACTTTACAAGAAACTGCAACAGATTAATACTTCTAAGAATTTATTATTGGTAACTATGGACGTGAACAGTTTGTTCACGTCCATACCCAAAGATCTGGGGATCAAAGCAATCAGAGACTTTGGTGTGAAGCACAAAGCAACCAATGATATCCATTTACTATGTAGTCTCTTGGAATTGGTCTTGTATAACAATGTATTTCTGTATAATAGTACTTACTACTGGCAGAAGTTGGGGGTAGTGATGGGAACTCCATGCGCAAATAGTTATGCCAATCTGGTCCTGGCAAGATGGGAAGAGCTATGGAAAGTGGATATTAACAACAAATGGAACAGAAACATAGTTTTCTATAATCGATTTGTGGATGATGTCTTTGTCTTCTGGGATGACGATTTAACCTACTTGGAACATTTTGTACAATTTTTGACCAACACAACTTCCTTTTTAAAGTTTGAAGTGACATCTTCTAGTACGGAGATAGAATTCTTGGATGTTAAGTTAATGTTAGATGACACAGGAAGCATCAATACTAGAATGAATAGGAAACCTGTATGGTGCAATCATTTACTACACAATACTAGCTTGCATCCCAGGCATGTTCTTGACAACATAGTGACTAACCAACTAACTTGAGTATCCAAGCTCTGAACGAGGGATGAGGATTATAGGGAAGAGCAAATTAAACGTATCAATGACTTTAATAAGTGAGGATACAAAGTCAAAGAGACACAGACCAATGAAGCAACTACCTTGGAACTATGCTCTCAGAGAGGAAGACCCTATTTTTCGGACCAAGGGGAAACAGTTAAGATCAAGCAAAAGGGGGTAAAGTCCAATCTGAGATGCCAGTTGACATATACTACTGATAATTTTGTTATTCGTAATACCATCAGAAGATTTTGGCCGGTGTTAACATCTGACAACAAAATTAGGGAAATTGTTGGAAATCAACCAAGCTTTTCTTTTAAGAACAGAAAAAACTTACAAAGACTATTATGTTATAAAACAGAAACTGAAGCTATTTCTGAAGACAGGAGTTTTCAGATGAACAGGAGAGTTGGTACATTCAGATGTAGAAGTTGCAAGGCATGCTCTCATATAAACATCTCAAATACTTTTACACATCCCCTGACTAAGTGGAACTATAAGTTTGAAGGATTTGCAAACAGTCGGAGTAAGAACATTATCTATGTGGCAACCTGCAGTCATTGCAAGGCATACTACATAGGGAAAACTAATCAAATGCTCAAGGAACGTATCCTAAAGCACTTATCTGACACAAGAAAAAAAGTTACCAGCAATGCACTTTATATTTTTTATTTATTTTATTTATTTATTTAACATTTGTTGACCGGGAATGTCCAACTAGGTTCCACAGAGCCTGTTTTCAGTGGAGGCCTGGGGAGAAATGCTCCAGATGCATGTCTTTGGAATGCATATTAGTATAAATGACAGTCACTCTTTCAAGTTCATGGCACTAACTAGGCTTCATGAAACGCCAAGAGGTGGGGATTTAGTAAACTGAACATAAACTGAAGAGATGAAGTGGATAATGAATTTGCAATCAGATCAGTCACCAGGTATGAATGGATTTGTCCCTTTAAAACCTGCACTAAAAGGGAAAGCTCTTCAGCACTCAAAATCACATAATTGAAAGGGTGTGTATGCTGCTATGGTTACTAAATGCATCTAAGTGGAGTGAGCACTAGGAAATGAAGGTATTTAGAGGAAGTTTCACTGGCAAGCATTTATGATTTGAAAAAGGTATTATACCAAAAGCGTTTATCCAGTTTATGAGCCAGTGTGTTTATTTTATTATATCTTATCATCGTATATTTTATTAAAGTTTTCAAGTTTCAAGTGTTTTTAAGTGGAATTGGTGGCAGAACCATTTGTTTTTGGAGTTTTATATCTTGATGTGCTCTGCCTTTGGTGACACTACTTATTTCTTTTTTGGCCTGATCTTCTATAAAGGCCCACTTATCACCATCTCTGCTTGTCTGCCTTTATCTCCTCCGTTAGCTTCTAGGTCCAAGGTTAAACAATTTCTCAAAGGCATCCTTAATATTAGACCTCCCATGAAGCCTGTTCTGACTCCCTGGAATCTTAGTTTTGTTTTGGAGAAGTTGACTCAGGCTCCTTTTGAGCCTGCTGTTTCAAATTCCTTGAAACATTATTCTTAAAAGACCATTCTATTGTTAGCTCTTATTTCTGCCAGAAGCGTGTCTGAGTTGCAGGCTCTTATGGCTTGTCCTCCTTTTTTTGAGTTTTCATGAACACAGAGTGTCCTTACATACTATTTCCTCCGTTATGCCTAAGGTGGTTAATGAGCTTTCCCTTAATCAGTCTATTAATCTGACGACTCTTTTCCCTTCTCCACAGTCTGACAGTGGGAGGGTGCTGCATGCTCTGAATGTGCATAGGCAACTCAGAATTTATTTGGATCAGACTAAGGATGCTCAAAAATCTGATCAGTTGTTTCATTTCATCCTAGATCTTTGGATCTAGCTGTACCCAAGCAAACTATTTCTTCTTTGATTTTAAGGTTATTTTCTTTTGTTACAACTTCAATGGCAAGAGACTTTCTTCTTCAGTCAAGCCTTAGAGTGGTGGCTTCTTCTGCTGCTTTTTTCCAAGGGCTTAGATACTAATTCTATTCTTGAAGCAACTACTTGGTCTTCTGTGCATACTAAAAACTACAAGTTGGATGGTATCTCTAGAGCTAGGGCCAGTTTTGCTAGTGCCATTCTCCATGGCTTCTTAGGGGACTCTTCTTCTTCTCCTTCTCCCTCCCAAGTTTCCTCTTGAGTTTTGACACTCTCCCAGATATTAAGAATACTGCAGCAGTGAATGTAAGGACATAGCATAGTTGGGTAAAATCTTACCATAACGATAGATGTCTTTGCCTTCACTGCTGCAGTATTCACACCCTCCCTGCATCCCCCTAGTCTTTTGCCTTCCTGGATGTACAGGTTACCTCTTGGGTTCCTTAGACTGGTGTTCCTACTGGGGCAATCAGTTCTGTTTATGGTAAGCCTGAACATTACCTTTCTGCCCTTCGTTATGAAAGGAGCTTTTGAGTGACGTTCAGGCGTACCTTTAAATGTAACAGGAAGTATTTGGTATACTGGCCAGATGATGGGCTTCCATGGCAGGAAATCCCAAATTTTAAGAATACTGGAGCAGTGAAGGCAAGGACATCTACTATTATGGTAAGATTTTACACAATGGTACTTTATCCATGCATTGAGGCACATTAATCTTGCACAGAAGAATAAAACTGCATGTAAACAATGGGATTCATTGCTAAAAAGCTGTACTGCCAGAGTGACTAAATAGCATAATAACAGTCATGAACCAGCACAAGGCAAAACGATTAAGAGTATAGATACTCAAGATTCAGTACTATTAAAAATGAACATTATCTAAGTTACATGATTAAAGAAGTTGTTGCTATTAGGCTTAATGATATGTATTTCACAGTTCTACTATGAAATTGCAAACAATAAAATTGCAAGCATTAGAATGCCAAAAATTAATGCATGACACACAGAAGGGTAAAAAGTAAACTGTGGGCTTGGTACCCAGCAAAAATGCTTGCAGATTAGACTAGGAGCAACTTGAAATTGTCAGCTCACTACACTGCTTTATATAGAAGTAGTTTTGTAAAGTTGTCCTCTGGAATCTTGCAGATGCTGAAGTGTTTCACAGAACAGTGAACAAAGGTGTGAAATGTGCTGTCATTAAAAATGATGATTTTTCTAAGCAACTAATCAAGACATCAATTTTATTCCTTTAAGCTTCTAGACAGACTAAAACAAATAAAGGCTTGATGATGAAGAGGAATAAGTGTCAGATCACATTTTGACTGTTGATAGGTTTGATTGCTCAGGCTAACAACTTACTAGCCTTCAGGAAGCTTATCTGTTGAAAAAAAAAAGGCGGTGCCCTGTGTGGCAGCAGCTGCTTCAGCTCAACAGGAAAATGTGCATTATTTGTCTTGTTTTGTGTCAAAATCATCAAAAACAATATAATCTGGGGCAAATACAGAAGGAAAACTAAGTTATGATAGAGATAGCTTACTGGAAATTCGACACCTAAGCTCACAGTGCAGAAGGATTGATGAGCTTTTGTCTACAGGGCCTGTGAGGCCTACAACACTCCACATACTACAGAAACTAGGAATTATACTCAACATAGTCCAAACCAGGGACGTCGGGAGGCGTACGCACTGTACGCACTTCAGTACAGTGTTTGTGTGGAGGGGTAGCACAAGGCAGGCACTAGGATCCAGGTGAAACAGCTTAAGTGGTGTTTTCTCCTTTAAGGAAAGCCATGCACGTGTTAACATGCTAACGCACATTAAAACTATTTAGCCCTCTCGCGCATAATTTTTTTTCAAATAACTTTTTATCTTGCGTGCAATTTAAAATAGTTGTACCGTTGAGAGAGAAGGTAAGTAAATTGTGTGCGTGCATGTGTGCGTGTGTTTTATGTATCTATATCATGCTGTTAGTGTAAATACTTTATTCATATGAAAATTTGTATGCTGTTTTTCTTTACTTTCTGAGTTTAATTTGTTTTTCTTTGCATTCAGCTGTATTATATTGTTTTTGATACATTATCAGTATCGCGTGCATTCAATTCTGTCCAACCTGATCCAGAAAATGTGGTAGTAAGCACAGACAGAGGACATTATGATGATTATTTGTATGATCGAATGAGTCATGCTGTTTATTGGGAGGAAGAGCCATCTGAAGTGAGACGGTGTACCTGGTTTTACAAGGGTGACAGTAGGTTTGTTCCATACGTAGAAGATTTCAGTGAAAAATTAGAGGTATGTCATTGTTTGTTACTATGACTAGTTGTAATCCTTATTGTGCATAATTACCTGTTTTGGGAAAAAAGGTTGGATTGCAGTGAGAACTGGTTCTTAAAACCATAACTACAGAAAATTTATCTTGAGTAATAGAAGATTTTTAACAATAATTTTGTCATATGCCATAAAAACACATCTTGGTAGAAGACAGTTTTGGAGGAATTAGGAAAGTATCATTAAGTAGTCATGTTTTTTTTTTTTTTTTTGCAGTTTGTGTATTAGTTGTTTGTAGAAATATGTAGTGTTGGAGAAAGAGGGTGGGATGTTTTGAGCAGTGGGAGAGTACGGAGTGTGGATGTTTGCGTTGTTGAGCAGTGGGAGAGTACAGAATGGGGGGCTATGTAGTAATCTGTTGGGAGATGCAATTGTAGTTAGATCCCTACTTTTCTGCTTGTTTTTTTTGTTGTTTCTTTATTAAATTCTTACATTGTAGACAAGGACTTAAGTGCACTTGTAAAAGAAAACAACCCATAGCAAAGTTTTTTTCATTTCCATGCATTGTACATAGTTATTTTTATAACAATTGTCATTCAGTCCAACATGACATAAATTGCTTGGTTCTGATATTCCCTTAAATCTCACTTCTCCTCCTTCTGAACAATTTTCTCCATCTACTGTTCCCACAAATTCCATTTATTTCTATGGCCTATGCTCCTTCTCTTTCTAGAGACTCTACACTTCAGTTTTTCTGTCTCCTTTGCAATAGTCAGTACTTTATTACAACTGGTTTAGAATTTGATTTCTCGTTTCTAGTAGTTGATTTTTTGGCATCTAGTAGCATTAAACTTAATTAGGCCTTATCACGTCAGGAAAATTCAGACACTGTAGCCCAAATTGGAAGAATCATTTGAGTTACAAGCACTGCTCCTTAAACATTTCTGAGTACTCTGTAGAGATTTTATTAAAATCTACCAATTCATTACATTCCCCAGAAAAACTTGTTCCCAGTTATCCGTGTCTGTCCCATTACATCTCCAGCATTTGCTATATACCTGCGGAAATTTTTTTTATGTTTGGTTGTGGTATAAAAATACCTGTGCAAACCCTTTCAAGCAGAAGTCCTCAACCTTTTGGACTTTGCTGCATGCTTGGAAGTCATACAGATGTCCTCCCATTGTTATTTTTTATCTTGTCTTACCTTTATCTCTCTCCTGTCTTTTCTACCCTCCTCTGATTTTTGTAGTCATACAGTATTTTATTCCCTACTAATTATTCCTTTTTAACAGCAACTTATGTTCTAGACTTAAATAAAAACTTTACCAGAGATGATCTTTCACTTAGTACTCCATTATCCCTTTCCCTTTGCCTGTACTTTATCAATGTCTGGTAAGGAATACAGTCTCTAATTTGCCTGGTAACATTCCACTCAGTTATATTTCTGCCTGTAGTCATTTGCTCCCAATATCTTGCTTACTTTGCTAATTTTTTTTTTAGTAAATTCCTGCTCCCACCTGCCTATTTTCTATATCTTTTCTTGCAGTCATTCTTATTGGTAAACCTTAATTTTTCCATTTTTTGTGTTGGTTTTGTTCGTACAATACATTTAGGTACTTTATGAATATACTATTATTCCATGTGCTGGTGTTATTCTCCTTAAGGACCTTCATCCAAACTCCTACTCTATCCTTACTTCTCAGATTCCCCTCCCCACTGTTCAGATGCAGTAGTCATAAACGGCTTTGGTCTATGAGGAGAATCATCATATTATTTAAACAACGTTATTAAATTTTCACTTATAGGGCGACCACGGTGGTGCAGCGGTTAGCATTGCTGCCTCACAGCAAGAGGTTCTCTGGTTGGATTCTCAGCTCAGGTGCCTTCTGTGTGGAGTCTGCATGTCCTCCCTGTGGTTGTGTGGGTTTCCTCCGGGTGCTCATGTTTCCTCCCAAAGAAATGCAGTAGGTGGATTGGACACTCTAAATTGGCCCTAGGTGTGAGTGTGTGCATGTGTGTGCCTTCTATGGAATGTTGGGTGCCGGGCTGGCAACTCGACACCGTAAAACTCCACTGCCAATCATGAGCGGACAGATGATCCACTGTGGCAACCCCTAACCGGGAAAAGCTGAAAGAAGAAGAAGTTAGATCAGTATTGCGTGCATGGATTTCACATCCTCTGATGTGAATTTTTTATCCACTCGACTACAACCATTAGAAGTTTAATGTCATCAACATGTTTTATAAATATTGTCTCAAATATGCCCAAGCTAAATTGCATTGCAACAAAATTTGGGGAGTGTAGCATCAACACTGCTATGATGATGCAAACAACATACACAGCATATATTATCAGTTTATTAATTACTGCAATCCATCAGTCATTTGCAAGACATTTAGTAATTTATTTGTTATATGTATTATTTATGTATATGTTTGATTGTCATGTGACCCATGCTGGTGGAAGGGAGGTAGTTGTGGCTTGGGTGTTAGCTAGGGAGAGCACTATATGTTGCACCAACACTGTGGAGCATGTGCTGCCTAGAGCCTGCCAGTCCTTTAGTCAGCAGCACTACTGGAGCGCTAATGAGCCACTACAAGGGTTAGGAGCTGCAAGGGGAAGAAGAGTTATCTTGTGGGGGGGGGGGACTGATTGATCTACCCTAGTGTAAATAGAAAGGTATTTTGTTTTTTGACTTAAGGAAGTACCTTTGGAATGAAATGTTCATGCTGCTTCTTCATGTAAGTAAGTGTTACACTGGCATAGACTTGCCAGTGGTCTCTTCAGAGATCAGCAATGTGAAGGGGTTTGGCTTGGTCAGCAGTGTTAATGTGGGTGTGGCTTGTTGAGGGGGCAGCAGTCTGGGAGATATGAGTACAAATTTGAAAATCTTGGCTACACCCCTAGTCCAAACTGCCTTGTTCAAGCAAAGCTGTCTGCTACCACATACAGGAAGTGGAAGAGAAGGAAAAGATGTGAAAGAACAAGGAAGCATGGATCTCATGCTGGACTCTCTGCCAGGTTAAAAGCTAATCCATGCAGGCCTGTACTGTCATCCTTGCTACTGATTAATGTTCCCTCCTTGGATAGCAAAATGGACTATATAAGACTGGAGTTAACTACTCATAGCAAGGTGAGAAACTTCTGTGCACTTATGTTTTCTGAGACATGGTTAAACAATAACACAAATGATAGTGCAGTCTATGTAGAAGAGCTTACATTATTTAGACCAGACAGAAACCAGGCACTCTGCGGAAAATCAAGGGGTGGGGGTATCTGTATCTATGTCAACAATAACTGGTGCACCAACTGTCAGTTGGTTACTAAACACTGTTCTGAAAATATCGAGTTTATATCACTGAAATGCAGATCTTTCTATCTGCCAAGGGAGTTCAGTGGCATGAGCATCACAGTTGTGTATATTTCCCATAGTACCAATACCAACAAGGCACTGAATACACTTTACCAGTCAATCAGTGAGCTACAAAACCAAAACCCAGAGTTTACTCACATAATAGGAGGTGATTTTAATCAAGCAAATCTGAAAATAGTTTTACTTCATTACTTCCAACATGTGGTCTTTACAATGAGGGAAGAAAACATTCTGGATAAGGTCTACACCAGTCAAGCTAGTATATAAGGCAGTACCTCATCTACATCTGGGTAACTCAGATCATCTCTCTATTATGCTACTACCAGCATATAGTACATTGTTAATCAGAGGAAAGTCATCCAGGAAACAAATAAGGGTGTGACCAGAGGGAGCAGTCACAGCGCTCCAGGACTGCTTCAAAAGCATGGACTGGAATATATTCAAGGAGGCGGCTACTATGGAACAGAAAATTAACCTGTATGAGTACACAGAGTCCATGATGGCCTATATATCAAAGTGTGTGGATGATGTGATAGTCAACAAGAGCATCATCACATGAGCAAATCAGAAACCCTGCATCACAGGTGGAGTGTACAAGCTCTTGAAGGCATGAAATGCTGCCTTTAAGTCTAAAGACAAAGATGCCCTTAGGGAAGCCAGAGTGAAACTAACTGGAGGAATAAGAGAGGCTAAGTGGGCCTATGGACAGAAAACTCAGGGTCACTTCTCAGACCTGAGAGACTCCAGGCTTCTGTAGAAAGGTATACAATCTATATTAGATAACAGGCCTCTACCTTCTCAATGTGATGATAATGTGGAGTTTCTCAATGAGTGGAACACATACTTCAGCAGGTCTGAGAAGGGAAACAATACAATGGCAATGAAACTGCCCACCAACTAAGAGGATGAAGTGCTCTGCCTTCACCCAGCAGGTGTTCAAATGGTGCTGTGATGAGTAAACCCAAGAAAGGCAGCTAGTCCAGACAATATTCTGGGATGGGTGCTCAGGGACTGTGCTGACCAATTAACTACCGTTCTCACCAACATATTCAACATCTATCTGCATCAAGCCACAGTACCCAAGTGCTTCAAGATACAACCATTATACCACTGCCAAAGAAGTCTCCACCCTCACGCCTGAATGACTTCCGTCCAGTAGCTCTCACCTCCACTGTAATGAAGTGCTTTGAGAGATTGATCAAAGACGACTTAACATCAAGTCTTCCTGCAACACTGCACCAACTGCAATTTACTTGTAGATCCAGTTGTTCTACGGCAGATGCCATCTCACTGGTACTTCACTTATCCTTGGCACACCTGGAGAAGAAAAACTGCTATGCCTGCATGTTATTTATTGACTTCAGTTCGGCTTTCAACATGGTCATCCCCCAACATCTGATTGACAAACTGGTCCATCTGGTTGTTAGCACTCCATTATGCAACTGGATTCTGGACTTTCTTATTGACAAACCATAAAAGGTATGCGTAGGCAACAATATCTCAATGAGCATCACACTGAATACTGAAGTACCTCAAGGGTGTGTTCTGAGTCCAAACCACATTATTAAGTTTGTGGATGATACTGCAGTGGTGAGTCTCATCAGCAATGGTGACAAAAAAGCCTAAAGAGAAGAGGTGAACCTACTGATTGTCTGGTGTGACAACAACAACCTGGCTCTCAATGTGAATAAAACAAAGGAGATAATAGTAGACTTCAGAAAGAGATGCAAGGCTCATTCTCCACTCACAATCAAAGAGAAACAGCAGAAAGGGTGAAGAGCACCAAGTTCCTGGGGGTGCGTATCGCTGAAGACTTGTCTTGGTCAATAAACACTAATCACATTGTCAAGAAGGCACAACAGCATTTATACTTTCTAAGAAGGTTGAGGGAGAGCAAAACTATCTGCTTCATTTCTCACAACCTTCTATAGGAATACCATCAAAAGCATCCTGACTAGTAATCTCTTGGTATGGTATGAAAACTGCATGGTTTCAGATCAAAAATCTCTCTGGGGGGGGGGGGGGTGAAAGTGGCTGAGAGAATTATCAGGTCAATGCTCCCATCTATCCAGGACTTGTACTCTGCTTGCTGTCTCAGCAAAGCCATGAAAATAGATAAAAACGGCACTCACTCTGCCCATGGTCTGTTCTCTTGTTTGTCTTCAGGCAGGAGATACTGTAGCAAAACCACCGATTTAATAGAAGCCTTTTCCACAAGCCATCAGACTTCTGAACTCCAGTAATAACATACACCATACTAGTCATGGAGGTCTGGGGTTACGCCGTTGAAGTAATTCACAGACTTATGCAATATTTCTATGAAAGTACAATCTTATACCTTATGTGCAATATTAATGATGCTGAGTTAACATTGTGTGCAATATGCCAAGTTAGCATTCCGTTCAATTTGAAATCTGTCTGATTTTGATCTGTGCAATATATTATCTGTGTAATATTTTGGGTACTGACGAAGACATGTAAGTGGAATAGTCTTGGTGCATGTCATTGTACTTGTTACTGCAGTGCATAAATATCTTGCTGTTGTTATTGTTGGATTAGCATTAGTATATGTGTTATTGTATTACTATCAGTATATGTTGTATGTACACTGAGTTCGAAGTAACGCAATTTCATTCAGTTGCAGTGTTGTGCAGTCTGAATGACAATAAAGTTCCCTTTGATTTTGACTTTGTAACCCCATGTTGATATTCTCTATTTCCTGTGTGAGTATTAGTATTACTTTTAATGTAACTTAATAAGTTATTTTTTTTGACAGTAAGGAGAAGACTATTCTATAATTTTTGAAGGTGTTGTGTTTTGCATCTGCCACCTTTTTTCTGAAAATGGTATTCATTTTTAGTTCTAGATTCACTAACCTAGTCTTCTGTCACCCGGTGGTGTGTTCTAAACAAAAAATTTCATGTATAATTGGATCAGGCATTCATTATAAAAAGAGAGAATTCACTTCTTAGTAACCTGTAAGAAGCTGAACATAATAACAGTTACTGAAACTTATCTGAATATTTCATATATTCCCATTCTGTGATCTTTCTAATAAGAATTCATAATGTATGAGTCTTTTTCACATCTTATCTGAAGTATGTAAACTACAGCATTACATTTAATAATAAGTCTGATCAGTGAAGCAGAATTAACTGGCTATGGCATATGTCTTTCTGACTTAGAGATACACATCAGTCTAAGTTTAAACTATTGCCTGTCATTATCCTAGAATTTTGAAAATAAATAAATAAATAAATTCAAAACCAGCACAAAACAAAGTAATCACAAAACTAAAAAAATGCCATATGGCATACACACTGACTGCAAACTGGGTTTAATGTTAAAAACAATGCAGTTTAAGTGCTTTCATTGTAACAGGAATTTCTTCAGAAACAAAGTAATGGCTGTTCCAGGTGCAAATCCCAATTCTTTTTAAAATGATTGTGCCTAAAAAATATTAAAAGATACAAGAATACAAAAATAATTTAACAGTATGCAATGTTAAAAACTATAAATTGGATAAATAAGCTTTAATCAATATTTATGAACTAATAAAAATCCTAAACTTTCAGTTATTAGCAGCCTTTTTTTAAATCTCTTTAATAGATATAAAACTCTAAATACCGGGGGGGGGGGGGTGCAAACATTAAGTAATACTTGCCAGTATAGTTCCCTTCATTCAAGGGCTAATTCCCAGTCACCACCCCATGGGAAGGGTAACCTCTTCCAATACAATGAAAGCACACTTTTTGAAATCGTGACATTAAGTGGAATGTTTTTACAATGCATTCACATCCATAGCCTTCTTAATAGTGTACACGTTGATAAATCCTGTTCTTTAGATGTCCCACAATCTTCCCAATATAGAAGGCTGAACAGAAACTGCAGAAGGCAACCCTCTTGCTATTAAATTGTAATGTCCAATCAGGGAAATTGCCATAGGATAACCAAGGACCACCAAGCGGGTGCTCTACAGTATAAACCTGTACCGCCTACAGACACCACAACATTTCATAACCACATTGTTGTGCAAAGCAGCCTGGTGATCATCATTTCTTTCCAAAATGGCTTTTAAAAATTTATAGGTGACTCAAAATGTCAAGGAGGCCAAAGGATCCAAACACAGTTGACCAATGCACATTAATAATCTTCTTAAGGGAGACCATGTTCATAGGTTCATAGGTTGGTACTAGGCCCTAGGACCTATACAAGCCTAGCCATAACAATTCCCTGACTATTTCTTCCCACACTATTTACTTCCCTGGACCTGAGCTAAACTGTCCGAGCTAAACTGAATAACAAAAGTTCATGACAAATCAACACCCACCTTTCTTTGACTAATTGTCAGTTCATTGGGGCAATATAATAATGGCCAATGAAGGGTCTGTCTTGCTTGAATTATCCATTTTAAAACTTCATCCAATAAACTAGTTAGATAGCCACATTCTCGAAATAAACCACAAAGCTTATTGGACTCTTGGTGAAAAAAAAGGTCTTCGGATACTAATCTACTTAGCCCTATAAATTGCCTTTTAACTAAGTTTTTCTTTTGTTACCTTGTATGTTGATTGTTGAAGTGCAGATATGTATTTGAAAAAGTATCCTTTCTAAAAATCATTCACTCAAATCTGCAAGGAGTCAAATGTTTATACAGTGTAATATCTAAGTAGGTGATAATCTTATCAGTCACATGATGAGTGACATGCAAAAAAAAACTCATACACTGATTAAGGAAGTCTACAAAGAGCTACAGTTCATTGATACTTCCCTTCCATAAGAAAAAAAAAACATTGTCCATGTAATGCAAATAGAGACTTACTTTTGAAAAAAGGGGGAAGGGGGAGTTAAATATTCTAGTGGTTTCCCATAACCACAATACCATATTGACAAATATCAGGGCTGAGGCAGCACCCATAGCCATGCCTCTGTACATTTTGTATTACTTCAGTCGTAATACACAAAATTGTTCATTAGAACAAGTTCCATGCATTGATATAAAAAGGCTGCATCAGACAGATAGTTGCTTAACCTCTAGTCACCTCTAGTTACAGAACAGGTGCACTTAACTTTTTTAATTAATTGTATGGATCAAACAAAGACCCAAATCAATACACTTGTAGCAGCCTTTACAACTTCTGCATATAGAATGAATAGTTCTGACACACTATAAGATTTAAATGCACAGACTGTTGCAGTTACTGGACATTCTAACATTTTGACAGCAGAAAAGACTGGGAATAGACTGGCACTTGTGGATTTAATGGATTTAGTGAATTTTGATGTGCAAGGCTTGCTGGTATCTAATATAATATTTGGTGGAAGCTCTGTGAGCCACAGTGTAACCAAAGGAGGGCTAAGGGGTACATACAACAGTAGTATTAGAGACAGTATCCATAAATTTGAGAGATTACTCAGTAAATACAAAACCCTGCCATTGGATAATTATTTTTTAAATTTTAGTATACAGCAAGGTAGGATCCCCAGAGGTTTGCGGATCTGCAAGTACCCCAATGATGTTGAACCTGGTTTTGTTTTCTGTCATGAACATTTGACCCTGGACATTGAGTTGATGTGAATAATTGTAAGAGAGGACTTACGGTTAATTGAAAAACTGGAAGTTGACATCAAGAAATTGGATGACAGTATTCAAAAGTATTTAATTTTTTTCTCAGCATTTGAAAGAATTTAGGAGTGCAGTATGAAAGGATGAAACAAATGAGACAGCAGCTTTTAAAAGGAAGCAAAAAAAAAACACACAAAGGTGGTGGATTGTGATCATGGCCCATCATGTGTATTCATCAAAGATGTTAAACTTTCTCAACAATAGGGAATTTTTTGCAGGGGTTTCAATGAAAGAAATAAACATTGCCTATCTCTATGTTGGTTTGCCCTGGAAGACCTATGTATTACATTTGACATTCCCCCTAAAATGAAATAATTCCTGGAATTAAAACATCTATGTGTTCTGGGAATTTTTGGTATCCCCAAAATCCATAAATCAGAGGCAGACCCCCCCTTTGAGACCGATTATGGCCTCTGCTCGCTCCAAGACAGAACCATTTGCCAAACTAGTTAATCTTAATTAAAATAACTTTTGGAAAACAAAAACACATCTTGAAGATTTCCTGGCATTTTCTTCAAACCTTAACAGACAGTGAATTTTTGCCAGATGCTTTATTTGTGAAAGTAGACATTAAACATTTGTTTTCTGTCATACCGCACAAAGAAGGTATGAAATGTTTTTCGTTGGCAATAATAAATGGTAGGCAACTACATCAATCTGATACAGCCTTTTTATATCAATACATGAAACTTGTTCAAAAGAACAATTTTGTGTACTACAAGGGGAAGTACTACAAGCAACATAGGGGCATGGCTATGAGTACTGCCTCAGCCCCAATATTTGCAAGCATGATATTGTGGTACAGGGAAACCACTGGAAGTTTAACTCCTTCCTTTTGCATTACCTGGACATTATTTTTTTTCTTACCAGTGACCTGGAGCTCTTATAGACTTCCTTAAACAGTCTGCGAGTTGTTTGCACTTCACTCATCCTGTGAGTGATATGATTATCAACTACTTGGACATTACGCTGTATAAAATTTTGATTGCTAGCAGATATGAGTCAAGAATCTGTACTTCACCAGTCAACACCCAAAGTGGCAAAAGAAAAACATAGTTAAGGGGCCATTTATAGGGCTAAGTAAATTAGTATTTGAAGACCTATTTTTTCACCAAGAGTCCAATAATCTTTGTGGTCTATTTCAAGAATGGGGGTATCTAGCTAGATTATTGGATGAAGTCTTGAAATGCATAATTCAAACAAGACAGACTCTTTATAGGGCTATTATTATATTTCCCCAATGGACTGACAACTGGTCAAAAAAATATGGGTGTTGTTTTGTCACAAACTTTTGTTACTCAGTTTAGCTCGGACATGTTTTCCCTTAAGACGATTATTAATGTGCATTGGTCAACTGTGTTTGGCTCCTTTGGCTCTATGACACTTTGGGTCACCTATCCTGACGTGTACAAAAATAACAAACATTTAAAAGCAATTTTGGAAAGAAATGATGATCACCAGGCTACTTTGCACAACAATGTGGGTATGAAATGTGATACTTGTTGGCAGTGTGGGTTTATACTGCAGTACATCCACTTGGTGGTACCTGGTAATCCTAAGACAATTTCCCTGAAGGGACATTACAATGGTAATACCAATGGGGGTCATCTATATAGCCTTCTGTAGTTCCTGTTCACCCTTCTATACTGGCAAGACTGTGGGACCTCTAAAGAACAGATTTATCAACACATGTATGCTATTAAGAAGGCTATGGATGTGAATGCATTGTACAAACGTTCCTCCCAATGTCACAATTTCAGAAAGTTTGCCTTCACTATATTGGAGGATATTACCCCTCCCATAGGGGTGGTGACAGGAAATTAGCCCTTGCATGAAGGGAACTGTATTGGCAAATGTTGCTTAATGCTTGCAACCCCCCCCCCCCCCCCCGTCCAGTATTTATGGTTTTATGCCTATTAAGTATAGGGTTTTTATTAGTTCATAAATATTTATTAAACCTTATGCCATTTTTATAGTTTTTAACATTGTGTAATGTTAAATTATTGCTGCATTCTTCTACCTTTTGATATTTTTTTAGAGACTATAATTATTAAAAAGAATTGGGATTGACACTTTTAAGGGTATTTGAACTGTCAGAAAAGTCTTTACTTTGTTTTTGAAGAAGTTCCTGTTGAAATGAAAGCACTTAAACTGGATTGTTTTTATCACTAAACCTGGTTTGCAGTCAGTGTGGCATCTAGTATAGCATTTTTTTTATTTGTGTGATCCCTTAGAATCTTAATAATGGTATAATGTTTTAAGGTATGACCATTTATTTTTGTAATTTTTATTTATTGTCCATTTCACAAAATCACATGATGTTACCTACTTTTACTGACACTAAAGTGTTTGGTCATTACTACTGTGTTTGTTTATTTTTGAACACCTTAGATAATTTTGACATCTTTTATTGAAATAAATATATTTCCTGGTTGGAAGTAATTTGCACTTTTAAATCTGAGAATAATCCACAAAGAAATGATTCACATAAAGAACTTTGTAAGCTACTACCGTTAACTCATACTGGCATCTACAGTTAACTCCAAGCTTGTCATGTATGCCAAGTTACTTAACAAGTGTTTCACCCACTAAATTACATACTAATTGACAACTGGTGGTTTAAATGTGTCATTACTTTTATAATATTTAATAGTGTGAAAGCCTCTGCAAAATTCAGATAAGCAGTAGGCACTGCAAGTCCTTCACAACATTCTGTACTTATCTCTTCAAGGAAAGCCACAGAATTCAAAAAACAAGATTGCCTATTAAAATGTAACAACAGCAGATTATTTCTGCCTGTTTGCATAAGCTCTTCAGTGGCTCTTTTCATGAGTTTATATATACTAATTATCAGACAAATGTGTCACAAGTTTTGGGGGCTTACTGAATCTCCATGTCTGTGAACTGGTACCACTTCGGTCTGTTGTCATAAGTCATGGATGCATACACCTGCTAATATTTTGTTTAATATACTTGATAGAGTTTATTAGATTTTGCTTAATTCTGTATAGAACACCACAAGGTATACTGTACCATCCCATGGAACTTAAATTTTTAATTGCACTCATGACAGCAGTTATCATGGCTGTAGTTATATATGGGATGCCTCCCCTTGCCTCTATAACACTTTCACGTCTTCTTTGGTTTCTGTGAATTTTGCCTAATGATTTTTAGTTGCTCTTTGCTGTGTTTGCTTGATCATTCCATTTATTTTTAGCAATAAAAATGCTGCAACCACAATTTTCCCTTCCAGTTCCATGATGTATTATAAATGGTTTATCATGTGCAACTGAATGTATTCTTACAGAATTCAATGTTTACCTTATTATGTTTCCTAAATACACTAATTAGATGTGCATTGTATTAATTTGTGGAAACTTATTCCTTGTCTTCTCCTGATGACCCTGATCATGGCTGGAAATGCTATTGGGCCAGCCTTCCAGTGGAAAAATAAATAAATAAATAAATATATGTCTTATTTTTGTTTTTAGCCTTTTATACCAAGTTGAGTTAATTGCTAAAGCTGCAGTGTTTCATAAAAATAAGATGGCAGTTTATATACTTCATTTCATCAACATTCTTTTTATGACTCGAGTATTTTTTTTAAATTAACTTTTTAATCAGTTGTATCTTATTAAATTTGTGATTTTGTAAAAGACTTTTATTGAATTTGCCTTTATGTCTGTATTATAGCAGCAGAAGTCCCTAATTGCAGACCTTTAATACCATGGCACTCTATGATAGTGTCCTAACCGTAGTTATTTTGATCACTGCGTTTGGAATCCCAGGATGATATTCATAGTCACTGTGCAGGTGTGTTAAGGTGATCTGCACTGTTTTCAAATGAGTGCAGATCAGTAGTGATTCATAGAGGCCAGTTATACTAAGAGCTGATCACCACAAATCAACTATAAGAAATTAACTCATAAGGAGATGTATATTATAAATTATGTAACTCAGAGTGTGTTACAATACAACTGGTTTGTCTGTTTGCTATTCCTAATGGCATTTTCCCCCTTTCTTACACTGTCGACAGAACCATTATATAACAAGGTGTATCCTCAATTCTGTCTACTTTGCATTCAATGAAAATGCTGTCACTAGCTGCTAATACTGCTTTTTCTACATGCCAGTTGCTTGCTTTGGTTGTGCTAATGCCGTATGCACACAGTTGCCCTCAGTGGTCAAGAAGACAGAGCTATAAGCAGAAGATAACTCATTAAAACATTGACAGGTTCAGACTGGACAGGGACATTATAAGGGTCTTAGTGGGTATGCATGACCCCATGTGGTACTGGAGGAATACATGGATTTCCTATCCCTGTGGACCCTAAGGCATGTATAGCCCTTACTACACTTGCCATCAGCACCTTCCAGAGAAAGACTGGGGAGTCGGACATCACAGGCTTCTGCCTTGAGGATAGTGTTGCAGTTCATTAATGTACTCTCGACACATGGGGATCAGTTCAGCCAACTCCCAGTGTCACCTCAGGACTGAACCAGGACAATATGTGCCTTTTATGGGGTGGCACGTTTCCCTGAGGTACTCAGTGGTACCTCAGTAGGAAGGGCTACCCTTCTATCAGTTGCCAGGTAGTATATGATGCATGGAGGTACATCTCAAATGCCTCTGCCCAGTATCCTGTTAGTGCACATGATTCCTATATCTGGTATACTAGCTCACTCTACCGCCTCTTCTTGCATGGTAGGGTGCCCACTGGTTATCTTGTTTGTTAGTGGAAGGAATGTTTTCTTTCTATTGTATTTAGTTATTCATGGTAACATGTATTTCTGAATATTAAATTACTTTTACTTTGTTTCGTCTTCCTCCACACACTTTTCTCTCCCTCTTTTTTATTTCTTTTTAGGTAATGCTGGATATCCACTGTAGCCATAGCTCATGACACCACTGAAAAATCTAAGTGTAGCTGCAGAACTGAGCTAAAACATATCTCTGTCCCAGACCTGTATTGTCATCAAGAGGATCTTCAGCCTGCTGAAGAGCTGTTTCAGGTGTGTGAATGAGTCTGAGGGTATCCTTAGCATGATCCAGTTGCTGCATGCATGATGTTTACTGCATGTTGCATTCTGCATAACATGATCATGCACCAGTATGGTGGTGAAGAGACTCACGCTGTCACTGCAGCTTCTATTTTCAGTCCCACTACTAGTAATGAAGACAAGCCAGCAGCAGTAGCAAGGGACCCCATGTAGCAGGCTTATGCGTGACATACGGATGCACAGTTAAAGAGGCAGCTTCTAGTCTAGAACTATAGACCATGACATTCATGTTAGAGTTATCTTTCTTGTAAAAACACATAGGGCCCAATTCCAAATGCCTTGCTCTCAGTGTAAGTGACCATTCATACTGAGAGCAGGTGTTTTGGACTATGGTTCCCAGTCTAAGTATGGTTAGAGACAGTCCTTGCACCAAACTAAGTCACGCTGAGAGCAAGTCTTTTGGAATCAGGGCAGACTTAAACTAAGAGCAGTTCTTTTGGACTTTTGCCCATAGAGTATAGCTGATACATTCAGTGATATTTGTGAGCTATGCTGTGTGGTGCATGGTCTACTGTTGTTGTTCATCTGACATTCTGTTTCCTCTTAATTTTTTTTTTTTATAACAGTTATTTCATATTGCTGTTTGTAGAAGTCATGCCTGAGTGCTCACTGACTCATATAAGTAGTACTCATGTTTAAACTGTTTTGCAAGATATATTCTAATGAAGTTGAGGATGTATACTATGCATGTATTGAATGTCCTCATTTGGTGTAATTAGTAAATATTATTTCAATATGTCATGACCTCATGCACTGCATTTGAATGAAAATATATCATATTGGTTTTATTTTTTGCAATTCCTTATTATATTAAAATACACTGTGAGGTACTGCACGTCAGATTACTTTATGTTATCTTACACAATAATTAGTGACTTCAGAGACAAAAAAATATTATCATTTGTGAAGATGTGAGGGTGAAGTAACAGCAGTGTTTGTTTAAATGGAAGAATACTCATTTAAACATGCAGTGTTTTCTTACTGTGTTTCCATGAAAAGTTGTGAACTAATGCTTTTCAAGTGTAGGTATATAACAGCCGTTGGAATGCTAATGCATACAGCACTGGTGCTAATGACTGTGATGTCATGTTATGTCATACATATTTCTTTCTACAGTTTGCTGAGGTTCCATGTAGTGCTTTTATAAAGTTGTAATGCATACTGCTGTATAGTGTCCAACTCTCCCCCTTTTTATATGTTCTCCCCCTTCTATTTAAGCCTTCTACTGTCTTTCTGAAGGTCAAATCTTAAATAACACAATTGGCAGAGTTGATTCACTGTAGTTCAAGATCAAATGAGTCATACACATCTTCTAAGGATAGGCTAGATGACAGCAGAAGTGATTCTGAAGATCATCTGTCATGAGAGCTGTATGGTAATTTGGTTTGATATTGTGACCTAGTTGATGCAGGTGAACATGCAGACATTGATCTGACAGTTCTTGAACATGACTGAGACCCCAAATAAGAGGTTCTGCTAAATGTAGATGAAAGCTGACATAGCCTGCATGAATTCTGTTCTGATTGTTCCTCCTCGTCTAGTTACACTAGTTTCTTGACAAGCACTTGAGTCTCGTGTGATCTGCCCCATGGGGGGACAGTTACTATGCACACTGCCATCATTGCTATTCTGTGTTGATGTTCATGATTCACCTAGTGATAGTAATTGTTATTTGTTTAAGGCAATCATTCATTATCAGCATTCAGTTTTCTATATGAATTTAAACTGACCTTCATGAGCAGGCAAGTGTTGCTGCTGCACATGTTGGTAACACCCAGCGTCCACACCACCTCTGATTATTCCAGTTCCATCACCGTCTGTGCCATATTCATCCTTATGGATAAAGAGAAGGTGTTCCTCGTCTGATGTTAACTGGATAATGGTTGGAGGTTGGGCCTTGAATTGCTTCTAGCATGTCCTACCATATAATTTGCCCTCTTCCTACACTGTGATAATGCATAGTTTCTGCCACCTACTGCATTAATCTCAATGACAACTTGATTCTAGGCTTTTGACCTCTCAGCTTGTTTGGGCTCCCCTTTACCAAACAGACATCTCACATGTGTCCTTGGGGCTGCCATGAGGATGCAATTTTTTTCATGGCTTAAGTTATCCTCTCTTTGTCTTGATCCCTTGTTTTTCATCATCACTGCATATTTAAAAAAATAATAAAAGGCCACAGTCATAAATAAAAAGTATTTTGATGTAATCATTGTTTAAACTACACAGCAGTGACCATGTGTGCCTGCCACCCTCACAAAATAATGTAAGGTGACACAATCCCATACATATATATTCATAGAGTCTGGCCAGGTGAAGCTGTGATGTAGCATTAGTTGCAGCACATTCACATCAAAAAAGCAAACACCTTTTTAACAGACTCATCCTTCCCACACTCTGTACTATTGTCATGCGTTCATATCATTTTCTATTCATCAGTGACAGTCAGAAATATCCCAGTAAAGGCACAACTTCTCCAAAGCCAACTTCATGCTACTCAAGTCAGAAGTTGCAAACATCATGACACCCATGCACTCAGGAACTGAAAGTTCAACTGCTGAGTCTTATACTAAGGCACTGTATGAGCACATCCACTCATGCATGAATTGAGCCATCCCAAACAGAACCAAGATGCTCTCCTCCAAAAAAAGGAAGCCAATCTGGTGGGCCCCTGCCATAAACAAACTTTACAACAAAAGGAAGAAACTGTTGCAGAAAAGAAAATCCCAGGATGCAAAAAAACTCCCTTACCAGCCTCAGTAAGAAGCTGAGATCCCTCATAAAATCCTCCAAAGCTAGTTACGAAAATAAAATTGCCAAAGATTCCAAAGACAACTGCAAGGTATTCTATAACTATGTTAAGAATCTAAATGGCAATGCTCAGATCTGCTCTGAGCTACAACAGAATGGCATTAAATATACTGATCCCAAAGATATTGCCAATATCCTGGCAGATGGATTCAGTGCCAGCTTCACCCCCCCTCTCACCCCCTAAATGGCCCATCTCAGTACCAAAAGATTGCCAAATTCCGGTAATAACGGCCACACAGGTAAAAAAATGCACTCTCCAAAGCTACGAATACAGCATCTATGGGACCAGATGACATCCTGGGCTGTGTACTACATGAACTACAAAATGAAATGGCACCTCACCTAAGTGTCATGTTTAATCATACCCTCACCTCAGGCTTTGTGTCTACTGAGTGGTGCACAGCTACAGTTATCCCACTCCACAAGGGGGATCCACCTTGGATCGTGGGAACTACTGCCCCATCAGTCTGACGAGCCTGATCTGCAAGGCCATGGAATGTATTATCATGGAACTTATAAACAAAGACATTGGCAACCTTCAAACACAGGACCCCACCCAGTTTGGGTTCATGAAGGGCCAATCTTGTCTCCTGAACCTGATTAACTTCTTTGAATCAGTCTCCAGAGCCGTGGATGAGGGTAAGGCAGTCCACACAGCCTATCTGCACCTCACCAAGGCCTTTGAAACCATCCCCAACTCTGGAATCATAGACAAACTTACTAAGCTGAGCATTAATCCCTACATCACTCAATGGGTTGCCAACTGGCTTACTGACAGAACCCATGTTGTAAAAGCAGCTGACTCCAAATCCACTTCCAGACAAGTGAAGAGTGGAGTACCTCAGTGTTCAGTCCTGGGACCTCTCTTGTTTGGAATCTACTTTTCTGAAGTACAGGCCAACACTAAGGGACTCTGGCTAACAAAGTTCACAGATGACTGCAAACTGGGAGCCATTACTGAATCCTCAAATGATGTGGATACTCTACAAAAGGGCCTTACAAAAACAGATGCTTGGTGCCAGAGCCATGGGCTCAAGCTCAGTGCCAAGAAATGTATAGTTATCCCCTTTGGGAAAAAACATGTACCTGTGAATTACCACATAGGTGGCAGTACACTAAGAGACTTAGGGACACAGGTGGATAGTGGTCTCACCTTCAATAACCACATCGCCATAACAGTCAAGAAATCCTTCTATGTGGCACACCTCATCACTAAGGGCTTTTCATCCAGAAAAAAGGAGATCATTGTTCCACTGTAATCATCCCTCATTAAACCCATTATAGAATACAACGCCCCATTTGGTATGTACCTCTCCGGACATCTGCAACAACTGGAAAGACCACAGAAATACCTCACTAAAAGAATCACAGGCCAAAAACAGATGCGCTATGCTGACCGCCTTAAAAAACTCCAGCTATACTCTGTCACATATCGTCTACTCTGAGGCGATCTCTGCTTAACATACAAGGCCATGTCAAACCCAGAGCTGACGGACATGCCACACTTAAAGAAATTCCAATCCCTCAAAGCCACATGCTCCAGGGATCTAAACCTTGTCATCACAATAGATAAAACATGCTGGAGGGATAGGTTCCTGGCCCAGAGACTCCCCAGACTCTAGAATAGACTGCCCATATATGTCAAGCAGAGCACCTCTTTGGCCCTCTTCAAAAGGAACCTTGATGACTGGATGGGAGAAAGGAAATCCACCCCAGGGATCATGTCAGTCACCCTGCTAGACAGGGGTCCAGGGAAGTAAATAGTGTGGGAAGAAATAGCCAGGGAATTGTTATAGCTAGGCTTGTATAGGCCCTAGGTCTGATAGCCTAGTACCAACCTATTAACCTATGAACCTATGAACATGTAAGTGAGCCAAGAAAATACCTTTACTATCAGAGCCAGATCTACTACTAGGTGACATAGGCAGTTGCTTAGGGCCCTGTGGTTGGGGGGAGGGCACTCCGGACAAGAGGCTTAAATACTAATTAAATAATAAATAAATAAATAAATAAAACTTCTTAACACAACAGTGTTGGCATCTTCTCCTTTAAGGAGGGCCATATGTGCATTGCACACATGCATGCCACTGCGGATGTAAAGTCATTCCATCATTGTGCTCAGAATTTAAAATAGCCATTCCAGTAACAGACAAGGTAAGGTAAGTGTGTGTGTGTGTGTGTGTCTGTGTGTGTGTGTGTGTGTGTGTAATTTAAACTAGTGGTTCTGTTCGTTTTTGAATGAGAGAGGAAGTGGGTATGTACTTATGTATGTGTATGTGAGCGTATGTAATTTAAACTAGCTGTTTTGTTTCTTTATGAGAAAGAGTGCAATGTGTATATAATTGAAACTATCTGTTCTGTTTGAATGTGAGATAGTGTGTCTGTGTGTGCGTGCGTGTGTGTGTGTGTGTGTGTGTGTGTGTGTGTGTGTGTGTGTGTGTGTGTGTGTGTGTGTGTGTGTGTTGCTGTGCTGTGTGACAGAAGGTAGGTGTGCATGTGTGTGTGTGTGGGGGGGGGGGGCGTATGTTTTTTAAATACCTCTCAACTGTCCATATTTAGCCTCATATATTTGGTCTATCATAAAATTTGAGTTTTTCTGGCAATTCACGGAGGATTAAAGTCAATAAATAATGACATATATGACTTTGACTTCATATCCTTCAGAAAATGCATGCTAATACAAATATTGCTATTCTAGCAACTAAGTTAAAACAAGCAATTTTTTAAAAACTATCCCTATTTTGGGCCATTTTATCCCTATTATTTTAGGCTCTGCCCAGATTTCTTGCACTAAAAGGTTGAGAGCTATAATTTCCTGTCAAATGTCCAGATTTTTGTCTCTATTTTTGGGATATTCCTCATAACATTTGTGGTTTTCTGGTAATTCACAGACAACTGGAGTTACTAAACAATGACATATATATGTAAGTTTCAGACTTCATATCCTATAGAAAATGCATGCTAACACAAATCCTCTGATTACTTCTGCAGAGATTGTGATTATTGACTGATATTGGCCTTTTATGGTTGACATTTTCTGAAATGGGTAGTTTTGTCATTATTGTTTCATGCATTTTGTTTCATTGCTTATTGAAAGAATGTTCAAAACTACAAATTTAAAACACATTCTAACAAGTAGTGTTGTATTTTACAAGGAGTATAAGTTAATACAGTCAGGAAGGTGAATCAAAGAACACATACAAGTATGCATGGCCCTAAAAATGTGTGCAAGGAGCCTCTGGTTTGAAAACAGCCCTAACCTTCTAATGGCCAGAGACATTTTCCTTGAGAGTGGGTTTTAATGCTGTTTCAATGAATGTGAGTTTCAAGTGCAGAGAAGTTTACTCCTCATGCTAAGTCTGTTTTCATTGTGAGACTGTATTGTTTGTTTAGCAAATGGCTATCAGTGTTTGTTCATTTTATTTCAATATCTGTAATCATTGTAGAAGTAAATAAGAAAGCAGTATGCACACTGATAGGTTTGAACAGTGTTTATGGTTACTGGGTAGAAATAGCCGAGTAATGAAACACTGCAATAGCTGGGATAGGGCTGCTTTGGGAGATTAGGGTGTTGCTCCAGAAGGGGCTGTTCTGCAGGGCCCTGATCCATTACTCTGCCTAGGGACTCATTTGACCTTGATGAGGCTCTGCTTAATCACTGCAGTAATTCCTAATTTAATGACTGCATTTCTACCTTGTATGTGCAATCACAAAATGATACCAAAGTAATGATTTTTCTGAGCAATCATTAGTCATTTCCACTGCTGCTGTACTGAGATCCCACCTCCAAATGACAACTGTACTCCATTAATAGACATCATACTATACATGATATTAATAAAAGCAACATTTCTTACACTTTACTATTTTTAATTTCTGTAAGTTCTTTTTATTAAATGATATTTTTGTTATTATTTTCCTCCTTTGAGAAGTCCTTGTTTTGCCACCTAACTCAAATAATGGAAAGTTAATTCTGAAACATTCAACTTTCTATGTAATTTCATGTCTGTTTATACATGTCGTATGCAAAGTCATTTATATTCATCTCTATGAATCACAGTAATGCATGAGCATGTATGATCACTTCTGGACGTAAACAGCTGTTGGGTACTTACTAACACAGATTCAGACTCCTTTGAACATGCTGCAGACTCTGCAGATGTCCACACCTTCTGTAACAGGCAGGGCTGCTAAAATGTGAAGATATTCAGATGAAACAAAATGGAGGTTATGCATTGCAGTTAGCACAGTGATACAGTCTAATCTCTGCCCATCTAGCCACCTCTTACATACCTTGTCACTTCTACCCACTCAAAAGTTTATAAACTGTGGTCATCAACCACATAGGTAGATGCATTTATGTAACCCCTTGCAAAAATGTACGTATATATATATATATATATATATATATTTTTTTTTTATTTATATAGATATAAATCTGTATCTACCTATCTAACTAGATATAGATATAGATATAGATATAGATATACATATCGAAATAAAAATAGATTTCCCTGATGTTACATAGAAGAATAGTATAACATTCAGGTGTTGTACTTCCAAAAAGATAACTAAGGCAAGGTACACAGACACTAGCAATAATACATATTAC
The DNA here is from genome assembly GCF_019279795.1 of Protopterus annectens. Lineage (NCBI taxonomy): Eukaryota > Metazoa > Chordata > Ceratodontiformes > Protopteridae > Protopterus > Protopterus annectens. The sequence goes on from NC_056725.1 coordinate 1,077,297,824, forward strand.
AAAATGGAAGTGATTATTGCATACTTTTTATGCACAATATAAGTCAAATTAAAAAGTATGCCTTTTAAAAAATGTGTCTGTGGCAAAGCATTTTCCATTAAATCAAACTTGCCTATAATAACAGTACCTACTGTAATGCCCCTGCTGGTTATTTTGGTTTGTTAAAGGTAGCCTAACACGTCAGAAGGAGTGGTTCCACACTTTGAACCACAACCTTTCTCATACTTTCTACATTCAGATACTGGCACTTTTAATCATGGCAATACCTGTTATGTCATGATGCCACATTCTGAGCTTGCCTGCTTAAGAGATCAACATCATAGACTACCTTCTAAAAGAGTTGCACCTGGATCAAACTGAGGTGTGCACTAGGGGTAGTGTCTGGAAAAAAATTACTATCTGGCAGGAGACTGAACACCTGGAAACCCTGACGTGGATCACCTGCTCTACTCGACAGTGCCAACACAGGTACGCTGTCCTGAACAAGTGCAGGACGGACCGGCTGGCTAGGTGGGAAGACCAGGTAGAGGCAACAAGGCCAGAGTTCTACAGTAAGTATAAATTATATATTTTTGGTAGGCAGATATTTAACATTGGTAAATAATATAACAACATTGCATAATTGAAGTATTAGCAAGAAGAAATATGTGGACCTGCAAAAATGTATCTGTAAGGTTGTTATAATAATAAAAAATGAAGCATGCACAAATATGTACACAGAAGTATATCAGCAAAGTAATATGTAATGGTTTGTCATTACAATAATTGATCCTACAAACAGAAATGTAAAATATGTATGAGGAAAATGCTAATCTGTAGATATATATATATATATATATATATATATATATATATATATATATATATATATATATATATGTATATGTATATGTCTGAAAAGCACAGGAATATATTTACATAAGTTCTCCAGCAACTACTTGTTTATGTCTTTATACAGAAAGAAAAAAATGTTTGCACTTCAATGCTTTCATTTGCTATACATTACATTAAGTAGTAGTTAAATTACACTTTGTTTGTGTTGTCCAGGAATTACTTCATAGTGTAATACCTGTATATGAAAGTCCTTTATTTTCAGAATTGTAACTGCAAGCACAAGATGGCTGAATTCATTAACACACCATACCCTAGTCAGAACAGAGGCTAGAAGAAGGATTGGGGCTTGTTGCAGTATGAAGTGAATGTCCAGCACATACTTTACTGGGAAATAACCAATAATATTAACACTATATTACTTCTGAATGCATTTTTCAATCATTACCTTATATACAAAAAAAGTGCCGCGGTGGAACGGCGGTAGCATTGTTACCTCACAGCAAGAGGCTCTCGCGTTCGATTCTCAGCTTGGCTTGGGTGTGCCTTCTGTGTGGAGTCTGCCTGTCCTCCCCATGGTTGGGTAGTGTTCGAAAGACATGCGTGCATGCGTAAATGGGCTTGCCTTCGTTGAAGGTTGGGCGTCGAGCTGGCACCTTGGCGTTTTGTAAGAATCTCCTGCCAATCATTAGTGGACCGGAGTTCCGTTGTGGCGACCCCTTACCGGGAAAAAGCTGAAAGACAAACAACAACCTTATATACAAAGAATTGCTCAGGACAAAAACTATTAAGCACAACACTTTTAATGAAAACTTCCATAACTTGCTACATTGTTCTTTATGTCTGAATATTTTTGCTTAACCAAATTCAAAGACTGCTAAATGCAAACAATAAATATTAAGAAAAAGAAAACAAACACTCCACCAAATCTTTCTACATGTGTTTACTAGTGACAGTAAAGGAAAGATTAGCAAGGTATGAGAATTCAGATATTATATATTTGAGCAAATACATGGGTAAGCAAGTAATGCAATGAATGCAGTTGCTTAGAAATAATAATTTCATATTTAGATGAAAGTGACAAGAGATATGAAGTACAAATAAGTATTGTCTCATTCCTTCTCTCTACAGCTGAGGGGGAGATCTCCTATTACAGGACACAAAAGGAGCAGGGGCTGGAGTGGCTGAGTACCTCCACTAAGCCTAAAATTAGTGCATAGTAATTCTGTTTAACTGATTTGAATAAAAAATATACTGGGAAATACTTAATAATAAGTCGTACAGAATTATTTGAAGCAACAGAGTGCATTCAGTAAATTACTGGAAGCAAGACAGAGACATATGTCAAAATAAAAGTGCAGTACGTCTGTCTATAACTGATTTTATTACTGTAATAATGAAGTTACTGAAAGATCACACTAACCAAAGGAACAGATTCCACTCGTTATATTTCTGCAAGAAAAACTGATACAGATTTCAGAATTCAACTGCTGAAACTAATGTCATTAATGTATATAAACAAATTTCTGATAGATATTAGTAAATAAAGGAATAAATTGCATTCAACACATTACTACAAGCAAAAATGATATACGTGCACTATTTCTGTCTATTGTTGATTTTATATATGTCAACATTTTTAATTATGGGTGTTCTTAATGTTCTCCTTGTGTTTGTGTGGGATTCCTCTGGGTGTTCTGGTTTCCTCCCACATCCCAAATACATGCTGTAGGTGGACTGAACACTAAATTGGCCATAAGTGTGAGTGTGCATGCAAGTGTGTGGCGTGGAAGAACTACCATGGCATGGTTAGCCACCCAGTGGTGTAAACCTTGACTCTTGATGATTGCTACTGTTGAAATGACACCCTAACCCCATGTGCAAAAGTGGGAAAAGGGGTTGTGGATGGACAGATGGATGTTTTTTAATGCGGTATTGGAAACAAATGTTTATAAGGCAAAAATGTGAATATTTTGTTTGTGTAGTAGACTGCAACATGGAAACTCCAGCATTACATGATATCAAGCACTATCCTGCCAAGTAAGCATAAGTATTTCCCATAAAATTTTACCCAAAAATTTTGCATAAGCTCTCCTGTAACATTTCATCTCAAAGTCTGCATAAGCACATCCCATACACTGTCAAATAAAAGTATAAATAAATGCTTTCCATACCTTCTGTTTTACTTCAGTAAACAGTTATAACAATAGAAATGCTTTACAGTACACAATGTAATACTGTGTCACATGATGTGCAACTGTATTGTGTATTTTGTCTCTTCCCCTTTTTTTATTGATGATTTTGTCATGTATTCCCTTGTCCTTGATTATTTTGTCTCCCATTTATGTTCATTTTTCTACAGCTTCAAAATCCCTTTGAGTGACTTAGGCATGTACCTCTCAGGTTAAGGATCGCTGATCCTTTGCCCATACAGGGACATCTTCCCAGTGTCAGGACAGTGGCACCAGTCCTACAGACATCCCAACATGTGTCAGCCAGGCAGGCCTCACAGAATGGGGGCTTTGGGACTTGGTTGAGGATGTGCTGGAACTGGAACAGGTAGTTGTTTGGAGGATTCAGACAGTTGAGGCTTTGCTAGAGCATTTAGAAGACATACTGTTCCAGCTGGTGCCCACCACTGCACCACCACAGCTTCCCCCAGCATCGGGGTCCTCCACTATACTACCAGCTGGTACTGGAAAAAATTGAGTCTCTGTTGGGATTCTGTGGGCTGAGACTTGTGCGAGTGCTTCAGCCTTTCTTCCATTATTCTTTCACTTACACCCTTTTACCTATTTCCCTGCTACACTACGCTCACATATAAAAAAATGTTTGAAAACATAGGGGGTGTATCCCTCAACAAAAACAGTGTGTCTCTCCTATCATCACCTCCTCTATCATAACCCTCTTTCTGTTTTACTCTCTGTGTTCCCCCCGTTTGCTGTGGCTCCCCTTTTTCAATCTTTCTTATCTCCCACTTTCTATTCTTTAATGAAACTATCAGGATGTCCACATAAGGATACCCCAAAATAAAATATATTAAACCCCTTTATTTTTTTTAAATAAGCTATGCAGTGCACAGCTTGCCTCAGGTATTTTAAATGTGCCTGTGCATGTGTCCTTCCCTAATATCTGAGTATATATGAAATACTATAAAGTAATACAAAGCTTACAGTTTTCACTTAATCCTTGATTTTAGATACTTTACACATTTGCCTTAAGAAAACATGTTTTATAAAACATATTTGCTTGTCCTTATTCATCAGAAATGTGCTGTACTTATCTTATTTAGATTTCAGCATGGCAACGCGTCTCGCTCACAACCATTACTTATAAGAATCTGCCAGACTATAAATACCACCCCTGGTCTATTTTCATATGTGTCATTTACTGAATTGTAGTTTCCACTTTTAAGTCTAGAAAGGATGATTTAGGTATGACTGGATTTGACTTTAATGATTATGGTTTTTATGATCTGAATTAATTTCAGAGACTATATAACCATAGACAAAGAGCAAAAATTGTTAGGGCTGTCACTATAAATGTTAAGGTGTTGCCATATCTGGTTCCATTTTGCACTGTTTGTTAAAATAATTTTGAGTTACATAATAAACTAATGCTTGCACCTATTTATTAGATGAGGAGGAGTTTTTCCATTGTTTGGATAGTCAAAATATGGCTACAGGCTACTAAAACATATTGCATCCATTGGGGTAGCTGATTCCTATATAAACTGCAGTCAAAAAAAATGGTTATGTTTCTTTTTACTACCTGTGTTTGACATCCAGTCATTGCTAACCAGATAATTTTCATTTTAAGAAATACAGTGGTAACTGGTGAGAGTTAAATTAGTAATGGCATAGTGACATGGATGGAGGTGCTTCTGGACCAATACCCTGCCCAGGGTCCCATTTATCAATGGTGTAGCTCTGGTCACCCTTATAATTACTATATTTAAGCTTGTTTATACAGCTCCCTTTTTATGAAAATGATCACAGAATGGAAAACTGACATAATTAACTGAACTTACACAATGCTGGAACTCAGAATAATTGTATAACTAAAATCAGTCCTCACTATAATATATTTCATTTATTCTGATTCATCCATACCGATTGTCCATTCCCTTACCCCTGTAAGCTATCTAATCTATGAAGCTTGGGTTTTAATCTGAATTTCTTCTGCTACAATCAAAGTGAAAATTCCCTTTCAATAACAGCTATAAACAGCTACATAATCAGGCTAATAATGTGCTGCTTGCTACATGGATTTATACCATGCTCATCCTGTCTGTAGACATAATCAGAGTTACACATTTTGTCTTAAACCGGAACCATTTCATGTGTGGTCACATCAGCTTGGGGAACATCACTGCAACTGCATACTTCACAATGGTTTATTATTTGTGGTAAATTTACTAAAACATAAGTAATAGATAATTCTGATGCTGTGGGCATGCAAACAGTGTCCAGATGTATGTTTGCAGTTGTAAAACAAAGGCAATTTTTTTGTTGCCTTTATTTAACTAATATTTATGAGGTGGCACATATGGGAGAATTATCACACCTTTCTGCAAAAACATAAAGTCATTTGGTTTATTTCATAATCATTTACATTTAGTTACCAAATAAAGTGTTATTTTATATAATATACTTCTATCAGCCAGCAGTCTGCAAAGTAAAAGCAGTATCCAGTGCTATTTAAAGTTCATATGTTGAGCAGCAGTTGTTTACTATGACTTTAAAAATGTAGAAAACACCTATGTGTTCATTATTTCTTAACAGGTTAATATTATATATTTTACATGGCGTCTAAAATGCTTAACAATGAAGTTATACATGTTTGTCCAACTTAAAAACGCAGGGCCGGCTTCATGAAGGCTTGCACGGAGTCTAAGAGTAGAGTAAGACTCCAGCAAGCCAAGATGTCCGCCGTGCGATGCAGGAACAGCCGGTAGGGGCGTGCAACTGAGCTCTCTAAACTACTCCTACATGGACAGGGCTGGGATAAGCAAATTACCTCAATTGCAGATGAAAGCCATGCAAATGAGGTAAATTTGCGATCCAGGAAACCCAAACCTGTCCGAGTAGGAGTAGTGTTATCTGTAGAAATGTACTCAGTTGATAACTGAGTACAGTTCTGCAAATAGCAAAACGGAGCCGTGTCAGCTGTAAAAAAGCATGCATTCACAGGAGGAAGCATGGCAATGGCCAAAAATACAGCCAGTGGCAATGGGAAGTGATGCAAATTAAAAATAAAATAACCTTTTTTTAATCCAGATTTCCGGGGTTTAACCATAGTGCAGCGCCGCGCAAACGTGCTGCTCCCTAAAAAGCAGAAAATTAATAATTAATATCCACAAATGAGGATTTCATAGCTAAAATAAATTTACAATGCAAGTGAATGGCAGGCTGAAGACAACATGGCCACCGAGTAGAGGCTGCTAAGGGGGGAAGCTCAGTCTAAGAGATGTAACTAAGCATTAGTAGGCAATCCTATGCAAATGAGAGTTATGATAGTGAATCGCAAGTTCACATAGCAAATGAGCACAGTCAGTGGAGTGTAGGAGTAGGATAAGGGGAGTAACAGAGTAGAAGATGGGTGACATCACGAGGGGGTATGTATGAAAGGAGTGCAGCTCATTGGAGCAGAGCGACATGTGTCAGCTTACATTTACATAATAGTGAAAGAGGTGTGTCAACAGGTAGGCCAGGTAAAGTCAAGAAATAGAAGGTGTATGCTGTGGATAACACCAAAGTTTCTTGCTGAGTGTGCATGCATGCGTGTGCGCACCAGTAAACCTGAGTAAGTCAGCGTGCAAGCGTGTAAGCGTGTGTGCATGCATGTAGGCTTGAGTAAGCATATGTAAGGCTTTGTAAACAGTTGTAAGCATGTTTGCACCGGTGTGCGCGCGTTTTAACAGGAATAAGCAAGTTGTAGTCTGCTTAAGTATGTGTGCACATGTGTGAGCTGGTGTGCGCGTGTTTGCGCTTGTTTGCGCGGCGCTGTCCCCTGAGGAAACAGAAATGGAAAAGAAAGCACAACAAATAGTAGGAAGTTAACCAGGGAGTACTAGCAGAGCTAGCAGGTGAAAACAATCGGAATCAGCCAATTACACAGGCATTACACTAGCCCAGCCCAGCCCAGCACTCAAAATCCAGCCAAAAATATTCCGGTATGTATTTCTCAGACACACTGCAACATTGCAGTAAGCTAATAGAAGTGAAAACTAAAAAAGCTTCACTGAGACAAAGAAATGTTAGGGGCTGCCATTGCTGTCATAAGGCAACATATGCAACATGCTGAGGGTGGTGACAATGCAAATGCTGCTGAGCAACCCACAGTGAGGAGACGGAGAAGAGTGTACAGGCCTAGGGTAACCTACCAGGGGCTATATCAGCTGGAGATACTGGAGCACTATAGAGTGGACAGAGACCTCATGCAGCAAATTGTTGAGCTGTGCAGGCCATGCCTCACACACAGAACCAACAGAGGGGAACCCATCCCAGTGGAAACCAAGGTATGTGTTGGCCTAAGAATATTAGCAACAGGTACATTCCAGAGACCAACTGGCGATATGATGGGGATTTCGCAGGCATCAGCATCTAGGGTACTGCAACAGTTCCTGAATGCCATGGCAGCACATGTCGGTGATCATGTATATTTCCCCAATTCCTGTGAGGTATTGGCCAGCAATATGCGTCTCTTCCAGCAAATAGTGGAATACCCTGAGGTAGTGGGTGCAATAGACTGCACGCACATTCACATCAAAGCAACAGCTGGTGAGTGAGGTAGGGTCTACTATAACTGCAAGGGTTACCCCTCCATCAACTGCCAGGTCGTTTGTGATGCCCAGGGCATAATAATGAATGTGTGTGCTGGCTGCCCTGGAAGCTACCATGACTCCCATATCTGGCATCTGACATAGCTGTACCAGACATTTGCCAATGGGGACATCCCTCATGGTCACCTAGTGGGGGATGCTGGATATGCACTCAATCCATGGCTGATGACACCCATCAGAAATGCACACAGACCTGAACAGGAACGCCATAATGAATGAGGCACACACACAAACAAGAAATGTAATCGAGCGTGTGTTTGGGCTGCTCAAGTCATGGTTCCAGTGCCTGGACACATCTGGTGGAGCCTTGCAGTACTCACCAACTACATGTACCCAAATAGTCATGGTATGTGCTATGCTGCACAATATGATCCTGCGAAAACAGCTGCAGCAGGAGCAGCATAGGGCCGGGCACAACAGCCCCCCACCATTGCCAAGGCCATCACAGGCAGAGTGTGACTCAGAGGAGGAACAACCTGAGCCTGCCCCATTAGACATAATGCTTTGGCCTTGGCAAATAGGCAACACATAGCATTTACGCTGGCTCAGTAGGAACCTTGAAATGATACCTCTCTCTGACCCGCACATATAGTAAAAGCGATGCCTAACTTGACACTACCTGTTAACAAACATGTATAGGGAGTGTAAGATGTGCTTCCAACATAGGCAGCCCTGCAGCACCACCTGAGGCATGATTGCTATGTGTTAAGCAATATAAAGCACTGCTAAACAGCTCTCACCACTATTTAGTATATGTGAACAAAATTGCACGCACTAAGTAGCACAACTACAGGCAATATTCAGCAATGTTGTGCACTGTCCAGCAATGTTGGGCAACATTGAGCAATGTTGTGCAAGTCTGGTCAAATGTGGGTATAGTTCATCAAAAGCAGGTTAACAAGTTCATATTTGCTTCACTTTTCTTGAAGCAGTCTGTTCTGCCATGTATGAAGACATGAAGTAGTGACAGTCCTCGAACCCAGGATACAGTGCACTATAGTCAGAGTACAGAACCACTAAACCATGACAGTATGTCAATGGTCAGCTTGCATGAAAAAATGTTGATAAGTCAATGCTAAGTATCTAATGGAAACCTTGCATGCATAGCATAATCCCTGTCGAGTCAAGACACAAAGGTGAGGCCTGCAGTAATAATAGAACCTGATATTCAACACACATATAGTATAAATGTTAATATTGGTAATGTTCACACACATCAACAAACATAGTGGACCTCAGACAGCAACATACTGCAAAGTCACACTGGGCATGCTCACACACTTGAAACTATGAGACAAATGTCAGGCAACAAAACACTGAAAGTCTGAACTGGGCATGCTCACACACTTAGGTCAAGTTTGAGTACAGCAGTGGGCCACACATATCCCACAGTTGCAAGTGTCAACCCAGGAACCTCACACTATTCACCAATCCACCGTGTGCACACAGTGATATGACAACAGACACAATATAAAATAGTGAAATACTGTCACAATCAAATATGTTATGCAGAAACCTAGGTTGTTCATAGGAAGTGGTAAAGCAAAGAAGAAACAAAACCTGCAATCGGTACCATCACTGAACAATGTGCATCCTGAACATTAGCATAGGTTCAGAGGTTGACACTAGGCTATCTGCCCTAGGGTATGTAGAAGCCTAGCTACAGTGTGTTTGTAGTCTGCAATCACGCTAGATCAGTACACTGTGCCTGTCAATAGTAGGTCACACAAGATATCTCACATATGTTCATTTCATTCTGCCTCTGTCTATCAAGGACATACAACTACAACGACCAGCAAAATACGATGGTTAGCACTTAAAGGTTCCAAAGCCTTTATTGGTTATAAAACATGTTCCAAACAAAATAACCAGACCGGTTTCGGCCTCACACCCTTATCAATGGTTAAGCAAAAAAGAAATTCAGTGTAGCACAGGTACATGCTATATTTATAGTAGTCCCTCCTTAATTAAGAGATAATGGTATAACCCAACCTGGTGGCTGGAATGTTCAAATACATATGAAGATACCAAAAAACAAAATAGAGACACTTCATAGATTAATGCTATAATAGTATAATCATGTAAATCACATGTAAGAAATTAAAATCCAAATAATAAATAGTTAACATAACTTAATTGATAATATATAGTCAATGGTACAAAGATAGCCTGCCATAAAAAAATGAAATTAATATAGTATTACTATGATATGTTCACAAAACATATTGAACAGTATTTTAGTAGGCTGATCCGATCATGTTGGGTTAATAATAACTTCAAAAAAACTTCAAAAAAACATACGGAATAAACACGGTAATTGTATGTAGCACTAGCAAAATTAATAAATAAGAATAATGTTAGTCAAAGGTCAGTATTGACCAACAGTAATATACCACCTATGTAAACTTAATCACCACAACCCAAAAGACAACAAAGTCATAAGTTGTAAAAAAACATAAATTATAAAATATATATATATTTATATATATTTTTATATAAACAATTACATTTAAGTCTACAAAAATTATATATTAAAGTCTACAAAAAATATCATGTTCTCTAAACCTGCATAATGTCCTGATATGGAGAGTACATAGATCAAAATCCAAACCAGAAACGATTTATTAACAGGTAGTTACATGCATCTAGTATGCACCCCAACCACACCATCCGCAACATACCAAAATCACAATTCATGCGTATTAAACACATATGTTCATCTAATGAGGACTTTCAAACAGCTAGGAATGATTTATGTAGTAGGTATTCACACAGGGGATACAAGGACAGAGATATTTTTGCTGCCAGTGAATGGAGCAATACTTTGGATAGACAAACACTATTACAATACAAAAAATCGGATGACACTGACAAGGACGCTATCATCAGGTTTGTGACTACTTATGGTAGAAATCACCATTTAGTGAGAGATATTCTGAACTCTAATTGGAACATTTTGTTGGCACATGATGAATTAAGAACATTACTAGGTACGAGATGACACATGTCTTTTAGAAGAGGTAAAACTTTAAGGGGTTGTTTTCCCATTATAAACATAAGGAGGGGGGAGGAGCTATTTACCAACAGACAACTCTGACAGGGAATAAACTATTTGGTACCTTTCCATGTGGCCATTGTAGTTCCTGTTCCCAGGTTTATACACTTAAAGAATTCACCAGTGCGAACACTGATCGTGTGTATCAGACTAGAGTTTTTGCCAATTGTAGTACTACATGGATTATATATTTAGCTACTTGCCAGTGCCAATCATTTTATGTGGGACAAACATCAAATCTCTCAGAACACACACATGACAGAACATAAAAGTGACATTAGGAACAAGAGGGATATGAATGCCCTGTATAGACACACCATGAAACATTGTAATGCACAATTTAAGTTCATGGTTATAGACAAAATTGTGGGGGAATCGCAGCCATTAACAGGGTTGGCATTCCATTTTGAATAAAAAGGAACAATATTGGATTACCAACCTTGGGGCATTATTTCCGCAAGGCCTGAATGATCATCTATAAATTGTTTCTGGTTTGATTTTTAATCTATGTACTCTCCATATCAGGACATTATTCAGGTTTAGAGAACATGATATTTTTTGTAGACTTTAATATATATTTTTTGTAGACTTAAATGTAATTGTTTATAAAAAAAATATATATAAATATATATATTTTTTATAATTTATGTTTTTTTACAACTTATGACTTTGTTGTCTTTTGGGTTGTGGTGATTAAGTTTACATAGGTGGTATATTACTATTGGTCAATACTGACCTTTGACTAACATTATTCTTATTTATTAATTTTGCTAGTGCTACATACAATTACTGTGTTTATTCCGTCTGTTTTTTTGAAGTTTTTTTGAAGTTATTATTAGCCCAACATGATCGGATCAGCCTACTAAAATACTGTTCAATATGTTTTGTGAACATATCATAGTAATACTATATTAATTTCATTTTTTATGGTAGGCTATCTTTGTACTATTGACTATATATTATCAATTAAGTTATGTTAACCATTTATTATTTGGATTTTAATTTCATACATGTGATTTACATGATTATACTATTATAGTATTAATCTATGAAGTATCTCTGTTTTGTTTTTGGGTATCTTCATATGTATTTGAACATTCCGGCCACCAGGTTGGGCTATACCATTATCTCTTAATTAAGGAGGGACTACTATAAATATAGCAAGTACCTGTGCTACACTGAATTTCTTTTTTGCTTAAACATTGATAAAGGCTGTGAGGCTGAAACCGGTCTGGTTATTTTGTTTGGAACATGTTTTATAACCAATAAAGGATTTGGAACCTTTAAGTGCTAACCATCGTATTTTGCTGGTCGTTGTGGTTGTATGCAGTTGGTTTTGACCGTGCACACCGTCTTTGCGAGGCATTTCAGTTGCATCTGTCTATCAAGGACCCATAACATACCCCAGGGCTAAACATACGATCACCCGTCCACCTGTGAAGATATCACCTATAGGTGTTCAGCATGGGTCTGTGCATATGTGGTACTGTGGTCACATTCCCGAGTGAGTAGAGCCTCTGTGATGGTAATATGCCTCTCCAGCATGTCCTAGTAACATCATTGCTCATATACCTTTCCCTGGAGCATGTAGCTGTAAGGGACTTTGATATCCTCACATGGAGCCTGTCCGTCAATGCTTTGATGGACATGGCATCAAAGAAAAGGCACAGACTGCATCCAAGTAGGCAGTAAGCAACTGAGGAGAGCTGGGGTCACCATAGCCAAAATGTGCATACCATCTGTGTGAGTCCCTAGATCCACTTGGTATGTAAATCTGTGTACATTCCAGTTGCTGCAGGTGTTGGGTAAGGTACATCCAAAATGGGCCATTGTATCCAAGCATATGTCAGATAACTACAGGGTCACAATGACCCCACCTGATCTGGATGTAAAACTGTATGGGATAAGGTTACCTAAATAGAAGGTGTGTCCAACAACATTGGCAATGTGAATGTCAAAGGCAAGAGTACTAAGTATTCATGTCCCCAAATCACAAACCACACACACTGTACATGATGTATCATCACCTATGTGGTAATGTGTGTGCACGATGTTACTACCAAAGGTGATGACTATGCATCTAAAGTAAGGTAGCTGTAGGCTATGGCTCTGGCACCAGTCAGTCATCTCTGTGAGACCGTTTCTGAGGATGCCTGTGCCAGCTGTGGAGTCGAATATGGCACACAGTTTGCAGTCATCTGTAAACATGGTCATCCATATTCCTCCTGTGTTAGCTAGTATGTATCAGAAATATATACAGAACAAGAGAGGTCCCAGGACTGAGCCCTGTGGGATGCCACATGTAACTGGTGTATAGTCAGACATGGCATCTGCAATACTGACTATGTGTGTGCTATCCATGATCCAGTTAGCAATCCAGATTGTGACATATGTGTAGATATTAAATCCGGACCTGTTAACTGTTTAAAGACAACAAACATCTGCAAGAGGTAAGATATGCCCACAACAACACCAAATTGTATAGGATCCAGTGTCTGTAGGTTCACAATGTGTATGTGTATGTGTTCCATGATGATACACTCCATAGCATAGCAAACCAGGATCGTTAGGCATATATTGTGATAATGTCCAGGGTCCCTTGTGGCACCAGCACTGTGTAGCGGGTACACCATAGCTGTATGCCATTCCATGGGTACACATCCTGTAGTAATTGTAATATTGAAAAGTGACATAATGTGAGTGTGAAGTTTGTCATGAATCTCATGTATGCTACAGTCTGGGACACTATCTGGTCCCACTGATGCTGTGTTGTCTGCTATGGAGAGGGCAGCACACACATGTTCATCTGTGATGTCAGGGAGGCTCCACCCTGTTGTGATGGACATGTGCACTGCAGGGGGTATGGTGTGGAAACATTCCCACTGAACCTGTTGTCCAGGATGTTTGCAATGTCAGTGGGTTCACTGTATCATTTGTAATTATGCAGTAATTCACAGCATATCTGTGAGTTCCCACACAGGTCCCTGACATAACTAAATAAGGCCTTGTGATTGTCCACAGTGTCTGTTGCAAGTGTCCATTAGAAGTGGTCCTTAGATGAATCAACAACTGATCATAGCTATACTATAGTACTGATCAGAGATGCCTTCCAGATTGTGATTGTGCTCTATAATGTAGTAGCCTCCTCCTGTCCATGTACAACTCAGTAATGGCCGTGGTCCAGTAGACAAGTCCCCTGCCTTTGGAGGAGTGAGTCTTGTAGTTATCTGGGATAGCATGATCCATGAATTCCAGTATTTGCCCATAGAATGTGCTTGTAAAGTATGTAGTTGTCTGAGCCGTAATTAACCTTGTCTCAGGGTCATTGAGGGATACCACCTCAGTTAGTACAAGTGTGATGTTTGCTCATGAGAAGTATGTCACTGAGATCACATAGGATGTGTGTGTGTGTGTGCATGGGATATGTATGTCTAGTGAGATGAATATATATTCCGACCTTAACAATTACAGGTATACCTCTGTTGTGCAACACAGAGTCCCCATGTGTGTGATGATCAGGTACCACATGTATAACCCCCTGTGGGTGTGGTGACCAGGTCTGCCCTAGCATTTGAGTGTAACAATCTTAGCAACTGTTGTGCGAGGGTGTCACTGCTTGAGTAGTATACCCAGTCAATGTTTGTTTATTTGAAGTCACTCAATATAATGGTGTTTGGTGAGACCTTCACATTCCCCAGTGTTCCCAGGAATAACAATTGTTGTGCCCATGTTTGGGAGTGTGGTCTGTAACAGTCTACACACTGAAATGCAGTTTTGACCACTCTCATTTGCACATGTACGTTCCCCAATGCTTTGTGTACTGCTGCCAACCTGGAGGTGTGTGTATGAATGATGTATATGGAATCCCCCCCTATTGCTGTTGTCCAGTCCGAGTCCTGTGTCTGAAAACCATGGTATGACGTAAAACATGTTAGTGCTGCCGTGCTTTTGTGAGCCTAAACCAGGTGTTTGTTACTGCACATATATCAACAGATTCCATACTGATGTGAGTCCTGAGTGCATGCATTCTGAGGGTTAGACATCAGTTATTGAGCACCATCACTGTCCGTTTCCTGTACCCTGTAACATCTATGGTTGTGGTTATGTCATCTGACCCTCACTTCAAACAGCCACTATGTGTGTGTCAAGAACCTAAGGCAGTCTGTGAAAGCCTAGGGATGACAGCTGCATGGCGTCCATAGCGAAGGTACATGGCATGTTGAGCATGTAATCCGAGGCTGACAGACACTGGATCCCCTGTGAATGACAACAATATGTTAGGCAACTGTTAAAACTGATCATGTCATCTGTATACTGTGACATAGTACTTGGTGAGGGTAAGATGCTACACAAGGTCAGGGTCATGGCCTACATGATCAGAGAGCCCCTCTATGTCTCTTGTCATGTAGTCCAGGGAGGAACATCTGAGGGTCTACACACCGGAATGCTCAATAATGAAGCCATATTTGTACTTGCAGTAGACTGACAACAGTGCATGTGTCATGTGGCATATCCTGGCACCCGACACACAGCACACACTGACCTTCACCTTGTTCAGCCTGGTGAGTGGGATGTCAGTGTGACCAACAATTACACTCACCTAATACAGTTGTATGAGTTGTGTTGTGTAGGCCTAAGGGCAGTGACTGTGTGGCACAATGACTTTGTGAACTATGTGATGATATGTGTGTATGGTTGTGTGTTAGCAGTTGTTTGTGTGTCTGTTTTGGATGTCTCAGCTGCTTAGGCAAAGTACATTTAGATGCTCCAAGTATGTAATTGTGTGTCAACGTATATGGTTTGCTGTTGTCATCGGTGCATATGTGACTGTATTTGTGGTGTGTGTGGTTACCTTCACCATGCGATAGACTGTGCCAGTCATGGCTTGGGAGAGCTCAGCCTCCTGTCCATCTATACAGTTGCATGTCTCACAGATATCTGAGTTTGTTGGTAGGAGGACAGTGTTACCTGTGTACATAAGGCAGTTGTAACAATGCATCAGAATTCCAATATGCACCAGCTGGACTGGAGAGTACACACAAAACTGACCTTTGGACATGCCAGGATATGATGATGACATACACTGTCAACTGATCACAAAGGATCAGTAGTGTGTCAAGTGTGTAAAAGAGTATAACAGGGTTTTAGTGTTCAGGTTTGTTGTTGCTGTGGAAAGATAATCTGCAATGGAGTACAGGCAGAAACATTACACCTCCTTTAGCTAGGTCAGAAATATCGATGTACAGCCATATATTTATTTATTTATTTTATTTATTTCCAGTTTGATTACCGGGGAAGTCCATTGGGCCCTGAGACCCGTTTTCAGTGGAGGCCCGGGGAAAAAAGCTCCAGATGTACAAATATAAAATACAGAAATATAAAATATGAATGATACATTGAGGTGATCAGTTTGTACAATAGAAGCATTCATTATTGCAACAAAGTCAAATACTACTTCACTAAGGTTATTCTAAAAGGTTATACAATCATAAACTGTTCTTATAGGGTAATTTAAGACAAAGCATTATTTGAGCACATGAGCACATTCTTAGAAGGTTATACATTTGTAAAGGAATTCTTATAGAGTAGTTTGAGAAAATGCAATTATATAAGCACATAGAGAAGAGAGTTAAGAAATCTATTTACAATATTTACATGAAGCAGTATGAAGATAAGTCTTTGGGACATTTTGAGTGCAATGGAGCACTCCATGTGGTATGAATATGTACTTGGATAGTTTTTAGTTGAGGTGGACTAAAGGGCAGCCTCACCTTTATACACTCTAGGTAGGATATTTGTGAGTTTTTGAATAGTTTTATGTCCTGAGTCAGGGTCACCTGTACCTGACTGACAATGTCAATATCCTGTCAGACAGGCCCATACATACATACCCACCTCCCAGTGACAAAAGGCCCTAACATCATACCAGGAGATATCACATGTAGAATGTGTAAACTGGTCCCCACAATGCCAAATGCATCCCATCACGTGGATAACAATGTTTCCCCATATGTGTCATAAGTGAATGACAGGACAAACAGACACTGCACCTGAACAGTCTGTTGAGTTTTACACTCTCTACAGGATCTTACACCATTGAATGTGTTACAGCAACATGTGGCACACCCCACAAGTGTTGGTGCACAACACATCATGGGAACTATATTCCTATAAGCCTACGAAGTCCAAAATGCTAGTCCGTGGAGTCCATCACGACTGCAGTCAGGAACAGAGATATTGTAAACTGACAAACACACAACACAAACATCTGTGGTATGTTAATGAGCACATCATGTTCCCCAAACCTGCTACATATCTTGCAAGGCAGCCACCCAGGACAAACATTACTGACAGGAGCAACACAGGTCCCACATAGACCTTGAATAGCCCTTTACCAACATCACAGACACATGTGGTATCCACAAAACCTACAATCCGTGCATGAATATTTATTGTCATATGAAGGAATGGTAATATGTCCACAGATAGATCACACCAGGTATGAATTGTGTATTCCTGTTCAAGATGTTAACACCTGCTGACCCACAAGGTTCATTTGTGGGACTGCATAACACTATGTGCACACAAATAACCATGTCCAGTCTGATGTCAGCAACCTACAAACATAGCATGTGAATAAAGACCACACAATAAAGCATGTAGCGCATCGTGTTAATGCATATCTCACTATTATCATAACATAGATAGGTAGGGGGTTGAATCCTGCAATTGCTGAGTGTGTGTGTGTGTGTGTGAGATTGGCTTTGAAAGGAGTGGCCTTTTTGGAAACTGTGGAAACACATTAGGAATTGTGAATACCTCTTTGCCAAGTATGATGATGTCAACATCCTACAAATAGAGCTTTTGAAATGAATGCACCCAGTAAAGGAAATAGCATGTTGTGTTAATGCGTATCTCACTAGTGTCATAATATAGTCAGGTAGGGGGTTGAGTCCTGCAAAGCCAAGTGTGTGTGTGTATGATTTCCTTTGAGAGGAGTAGCCTTTTTGGAGACTGTGGAAACACATTTTAAAAGAGGTACATCCCTCTTTGGAAAGTCTGATGATGTCAGCATCCTACAAATATTCAAGGAGAACAGAAACCACCCTGTAATGCATATAGCATGCCGAGTTAATGCATATCTTTCCAGTAGCATAACATAGTTAAGTAGGGGTTTAAATCCTGTAAATGCTGAGTGTGAATGTGTCTGTGTGTGAGACTGTCTTTGAGATGAGTGGCCTTTTTGGAGACTGTGGAAATACATTAGGAGTGGTGAATCCCTCTTTGCCAAGTGTGATGATGTCAGCATCCTACAAACAGAGCTTTTGAAAAGAATGCTCCTAGTAAAGCAAATAGCGTGTCATGTTAACGTGTATCTCACTAGTGTCATAACATAGTCAGGTAGGGTTTTAGTCCTGCAAATGCTGTGTGTGCCACAGGTGGTCAATGCAGTGTGGGTTTTGCTTTTACTACGGTATGACATATGTTTCAAACAGTATGTGCATTGCACACATCGGGTATCTGCATGTCAAATAGATTTGTGTACATGCGACCTCAATCAGTACATAGGTGTGAAGCCGGCATACTACATGAATACATTTTAAACCTTCGACAGATTGTGCCGCTGCTTCTCAGATCATAGGCCACATATGTATGTCTGTGTCAAGACCAGCCAGTGTAGTGACTGGTGGCCAAGGACATCCCTGCCACACACATCCATGACACGTACTGTAGAGTACTGTGAGTGAGGGTAATTGCTTGGGTATATGACAGACATGTTCATACATAACAACGACTGGCAATAATGGACAGTCATGATAGGTGTGCACCAGCCCTGTAGATATGCATGCAGGCCGCTAATGTGTTATGTGAAACACCGAGAGACCCCACAATACCTATGGATATGTGGATACCAAGGGACAGATTACATAACACGTGTCTGTCTGTACACATTGGTACCCAACATACGTGTTCAAGGCTACCACCTATGTGGTACTGTCAGGATAGTATGTATAGTAAATGTGGATGACCATGCCATAGACGGCGTACTGCTATACAGCATGTATTGGACAACAGGTATCTGTTTGTATGATACCCTTGTGTAGGATATGCGTCCCATCCAGGGAATGCAGTGTAGGCCAATGCATGCATGTTTGCTTGTACCGAAGAAGTCTTTATGCCACACAGGTGTGGTCCCAGGAACATGTGGCGGTCAATACCACTGGTTACTGTTATAGTATATTACTGGAAGGTTCCAACAGTTACTAAGTACCCTACAACTGTGAGTCATTTGTCAGGATATCATCTAATGAATGGTCATAGTCATGCTGTTGAGGTTGTGTATACTGCCAGACTGCAGATCATTGACAGATATCAACGGTATCACCCACAGCATAGTGCCAACCCATGTCATACACACATGTGTACCCATGTTAGTACATATCTGCAGTAGAATGCATACTGGTCATCGAAAGATACCATGAGATGTTAACAATGTGTAGAACAGGGTATGTCGCACATCTCACGTGTCCACTATGCACGTACATGCAGACAGTGCACACACACCATGTTCACAGATGTGTACCTGCTAATTTGTAATGCACACGTCACACACGTACTGTCCACAAACTAACACATGCTGTCAACACTGTATACTTCATCCAAGTGGCACATGGGTGGACAATACATACTCATACCTAACACTGGTGTAAACAATGCTACAATGTCTATCAGAGCTGTGATGCATAATGCCTGCTCAGATATACCTACAAGGATATCAGTACACCTTCCTGCTGGCAACTTGCTACTATTGCTACACTGCTATGATGTCACCCTGTGCATCAAAACCATGTTAGCCTATTCCTGCATCAATGTGATAGATGACAGGAGGTGGCACAGGTGTCATCATATGCACAGGGTGTGTTGTAGGTTTGCCAGAGCCCGACATTGACCCATCCAATCAGCATGTGTGTGTGTGTGTGTGTGTGTGTGTGTGTGTGTGTGTGTGTGTGTGTGTGTGTGTGAGGGATAACAGTACTGCATGGGCCAATTTTTATGTAATGTGTGTGTGTCTGAGCCCTAGTTGTATGGTAAACATGTGTGTGTCTGCATGCACACAAATCCACCTTGTGGCTGCCATATATGGGCGGTTGTGGGACATTCACAGACTGTACCTGCTAGGCTGTACAGATCACTGTCTCTGGCCACGGACACTGTACCTGTGCCTAGCAGGGGTGCTACGGGCAGTATCGGGTACCAACCCTGACTGGGTGCTATCATCAGAGGCAGAGGTATGATGACTGGACCCATGTCCCTGCTGGGACTGGCCAGTGCCATGTGCACGTGGTCTAGCAGGACAGTCAGTGGACAGGCCAGCCCCAGAATTGCTGGGGCTGGTACTGCCACTATGGGAGCGGCTGTGATCTGTGGTCCGTCGGTGACGAATGCCAGCTGATGCTGTTGCTAGCATGCATCCGCGTCAGCCTCTCATCCTTCCCTCATGGTCCTGGCTCATGGCTAACACATTGTGGAGGACATCTAATGTCTCCCTCCAATGGCTATCAATGACCTCGTTGTAATTCTGGATGGCACCGGCAATGTCACAGATGCTGTCATTGATAGCAGTGTAATGGGCTCTCTGCTCCCTTAGTCCCTGTCGGGTGTACGGTTCCATACATGCCTGTGCCTGCATTACAGCCCGGAACATACTGGCGGTTGTAATACCTCCGGGGGCACGTCTGCCAGGGACAGTACAACCAATGGTGCTCCCCCGAGAACCCCTGGACATCCGCCTATGTGGTACCATTCCGGTAATCTGGCTATGGCTGCTGTGAGGGGATGCACGTGCCATAGGTACCACACTCTCCTGGTCAATGCCAACTGTAATGCTGTCCCTCAGCTATGGCCACTGATGACGAGGGATGTATTGGCAGTATGAGTGTGCGCATAGATGGGGTTGACTGCTGTGGACCAATGACAGACTCTGTCAGACCTTCCTCTGCCACAATACATGTCTCATCATCTCCACTATTAGTGGCGGTGATATCAGGTTCCCTGTTACACTCAGCCATGCGTAACACAGCACCTGTGGAAGGAAGACAGGAAACGCACTTTACAATCTGTACATGATGTCAGCACACATGCACACATGAACACATGAACACATGAACACATGAATACATGCATACATGAACACATGAACACATGCACACATGCACACATGCACACATGCACGCATGCACACATGAACACATGCACACATGAACACATGAACACATGCACACATGCACACATGAACACATGCACACATGCACACATGCACACATGAACACATGCATGCATTAACACATGCACACATGCACGCATGAACACATGCACACATGCACACATGCACGCATGCACACACGAAAACATGCACACATGCACACATGAACACATGCAAACATGCACACATGAACACATTCACACATGAACAAATGCACACATGCACAGAAATACACTGCTCATCACAGCACACACACACACACACACACACACACACACACACACACACACACACCAGCAATCCAACACATACACAATAGTGGGTGATGGTGGGTGACAGTATCTCAAGGCAAACAGTCACCACACATGTGTCAGCAGGCAGACCATGTGTTGCTCAACACCATGCAGTGCAAGTGTAGACAGCCCTTTCTAATGACATTATACATGGCTTTGATGCATGTGTGTAGTTGTGCAGTGATTGGCTACACCCTAGAACACAATGTGTACATGGACACTACATTGCTGTGCAAGCATTATCTGCTCTGCAATGTCATGTGCACCATCACTCAATGGTATACATACCATGGCTGCATGTGTCATCTGTGTGACACATAGATTGACATGTGTGATGACAGTGTCTGTGTCCATATCACATAATAGTGGGCACAGGTGTAGCAAATGCATGCAATGTACAGACATGGGATGAGTGATGCATGTAGACATGAAGGAATCCCAATGCACGACATGGACATTGCACAGTGTTTAGGGTGTGTGTGGGATATATTACAGATATGTTGTAGCCAGCCATGACATGGCATGCTACACGACTGCAACATTAAACACCACACATACCCAATGTGTGTCATGTGACCTATACACCCAAAAGCATTCCAGGACACATATGTGACTCTTTGTACAGATGGCGGCTGTTGTGCAAAATGTATATACTAGCATATGTAAGCACACACACAACATGCTATGCATGGTGTGTAAAGGTGCATATGTTTGCACACACAGAACAATGATGTGCACAGCAAAGACTGCTATGTGTAGTACTGTGGTCACTGTAGCTGGATGGGGTGTAGTGTCATGTGCCATCATCATCATCATGCATCTTGTGGTCACTCATGGTTACTACTGTGTGACAGACCACCGCCTAGCATGCTGTACCTGAACTGCAGTGCAGTGGATACATTCACTATTACACAGCCACTTTGTACATGGGTGTATGAGGTGCCTAGTAGGGAGCATTGCCTAACATGACTGTGTTATGTGTTGAAGACTGTTGCACAGCTCCATGATAGGCCTCTACCCCTGAAGTACATTATGTGTGTGTGGATGACATGTGGGATACTGACGTGTGACCTTACAGCCGGTGTGTGGTTATGCCATATGTAGCATGACTTTGTGTATTGCATGTGATAAATGTCTTATGTTGTATACAGGTGTTACAGCTATGCCTATCCAATGTGCAGTAGGGGGTTGCCACAACTGTGTGTCATGCTCTGTATATTGCATGTCAATGAGGAAGCTACTGACATTACTGAGCTGTGCAACGTCTCACAGCAAACATGCATGGCATGCATTATGCATAGGTGTGTTAGGTGTACATGGCCTACACCTCACCTATGACATGCATATTTCATTGCCAACATTGCAGGTATAACACACTCACCAGCATGGATTGGCTGCCCTGACATCACACCAGGGGGACCTACGAGAATATGAGAGGGTTCATCAGTGGCCACAACTGTGGCATTGCTACAATGGGTATGCTAAACTGCAGTACAACAACAGTCAACAGTCACAGGTGTAGGGATATTATACAAACTATCCATATTGCACAACCATATGCAGCAGAACTGCTAAACACACAATACACATTTCACGTACACATAATCTAACAATACAGTTAACTGTAGTCTACAGATAGGGCATATTACCTGCTTGCTCCAGGTGGATGTGCTGGGTGGCTCTGGCCTCCATTACAACACATGTCAGAGGTTGTCGTAGCTGTTGTCCAGGAGCCACCATGCTTAGGAGCAGCTCCTCCGCTCTGGTGAGGGGGGGGTGTATGGCCACCCCACCACCTGTGGCAAGCTGCTGTCTTTGGATATCAGATGCACGCTGCTGGACTTGTCTAATTAAATCATTGCAGTGATGGCGTACCTGCTCATATGTCCGGTTATGCATGCCTATGTCATTTACCTGACTAACAAACTCCTGCCACCGTGCAGTCTGCTCCTGCTGGTGCTGGCTGGTTCTGGATAACAGCATGGTGTGCTGCTGCAAAAGGCTGTTGACTATCACCTCTTCCTTTTCTGCAGTGTAAGCTGGATTACATTGAAAAATATATGAACAATATGTGTGAGAGTGTCCTGTGGCACACTTTACACCTTTACCCACAGATATCACTTTACTGACATATATACCATCCTATTGTCTGTCAGTGGTTACACACATTCAATAACACTTACTGGTTCTCAGGCCACAACTAACTAACACTGCCTGGCAGACTCTATATATCACACCACTATACAACAGTACCTGACACACTGTTTGTGTCACATTGCACAACCTCAAGACAGGGGTGTATATCACACCAATGCACGAACAGAGATGTCATCCATTGCAATGGATGTAAAGTATAGGTACAGTAGTACCAATCAAACACCCGAGTCATTAATGCCATAGCCCTGCCTAACAGATTTGTCCAGTTGTTACTATAGGTGGCATGCTGCTGTAACAGACTATAGATGTTGCTGGATACACACGTCAACCCTGTAACACACATATGATTGCAGCCATTGTACAGGCATGATCACACACACATCAGGCAAACATACAATGCACCACTGTATGCCAACACAGATGAGCATTACCTGTGTACCATAAGGTGCTGTGTACCACTACTTACACACCCTTATACCTGCAGTCTGTCCTCTGTGCAGACTACAGGAAACACACATGACAGTGTTTCCAAGCAATGTGAGCACACACCATACTGTGCTGTTTAACCCTACAGCTTCAGGTAGTACTACAGTTAATATTGGTGATGGATTCATCTGCAGTACCAATCACTAAGCATACATGTATTGCTTTAGCCTACAATGAGACACCACATTCATCAATGGAGAACTACATCACATCATATGCCGTACTACTATGTCTGCCTAACAGTACATTACACATCAGTTGCTGTCCTCACAGCTAGGTTAGGCACTACCATGTCAGATACAACATCACACTAAGCTATCACACATTTACAGACCTTGCACACATTCAGCGTTACACTCATACAACCTCACATAGCAGCTATTGCATTAAGTACATGTGTGAGTGCATAGTGTCATAAGCAGGTGATATGCTATTGGCCCTAGGGCCTACTGCAGCCTAGCCATATGCTACCCTGGCCTTTGACACACATGTACTGTGATTTCACTTGCCCCTGCCAACCTGAACCACAGAGGTGTTTGCTGGGGTGTATTAACAATGTTTACACAATCATCAGGGGTATTTATAACAACTGCTAAGGAGGAGCCTTGTTTGTTATTGCTATGTGGTCTATTCTGGTGTATGGCATATGTCTGAGATGGGAACCTATCCCTCCAGCATGTGCTGTTTAGTAAGCTGACATGGTTTAGGGCACTAGAGCGTGCAACCCCAAGGGGTTATGATATGTTGCCATGGTGGTTGTCACCCAGCTATGGGTGTGAAATACCTCTGTATGTCTGGCAGAGGTCACCTTTGTGTGGCCAGTATGCAATACAGTGTAGTTGTGGTTTTGTGAGTCAGTCTGCATAGGGCATCTGTTTGCAGACAGTATTGGGAGGTCTGTCTGTGTGCTGTTCACCTGGTGTAGTTGTCATGTGAAGTACATACCACACAGGGCATTGTGATGAGTAGAGGGGAACCCTACCGTATACTTCCATAGATGACACACCTGTTGTCATGACACATACCACACAGACATATTACAGGTGTAGTGTGGCACTGTCTTCATCACAGTGGAGGCTACTGTCCACCTGTGTCCCATGTTCCCTTATCACACCTTCACTGTTAGGTAGATCTCTGCCTATGTGTTAGTTAATGGGTACACTGTTTTGGGAAGGTGGAATGGCACTGCAGTATCAACACTTGTCTACAATTGATGCCTTGTTCACCACACACCAGTTGCAGTACATATGACCACGTGTCTCTGTGTCTCTCTCTCTCACTCTATATGTATATCTATATATATTTATATATATGTATATATATATGCATATATATATATATATATATATATATATATATATATATACATTATATATATGCATATCTATACACATACATGTACACATCCATTGCTGTACACATGGATGTACATATAGGCACATGTAAATTCCACCTTTCATGGTGGGGATCTCACTTTTGCGACAGTTGTGGGATGTACAGGTATGTGATTACATTGCACAGTGTTGTGCAGAATGCATGTGGGTGTCCTCAGCCCTTGTAGCATTAGCAGGCCTCACTGTCTGTAACACATCAGATCTGACAAATCTGTCCCACAGCATTTAACCACCACATGACATATATCAACACTATCATAACTGGCCTTAGGCATAGGCCTACTGGGCAGCCACCTAGGGCGCCGCTCTAGCAGGGGTGCTTTTCCACTATTTATGTGGACACAAGGATGGGGGCACAAGGAAATGTGGTGGGGGCACCGTGGGGCCCTTTTACCTAGGGCACCAGTTGACCTAAGGCCACTCCAGCACACTGCATGCTGTTTTCTAGACCACACACTACAACCTACATGGATATATGCACATATCAACATTCACTGACAGATAGCTGTCCACCCTTCACTAACAGTTGCAGTATGTCCCTTGCCCTAAGCACATGTGCAGATACAGATAGATACATACTGCTGCCACACATGGATGATTTGCAGTGTGTAGAGTACTATTCGGGAACATCTACAACATGCCAACACATACATTTGAGTTGCATACCTTACCTTTGTATTTACCTGCTCCGTGTGTTACGGTTTTGTATCTTTTTATTTTTTTGGCTGGTTTGATTGGGGTATTTGCCCTCTATTTCACCTTCTGTCTTTTTTCTTTTTTGGATGGTTTGATTTGGGCATTTGCCCTCTATTTCACCTTCAGTCTTTTTTTTTTGGCTGGTTTGATTTGGGTTTTTGCCCTCTATTTCAGCTTTGGTCTCTGTTTCTGTCTCTCTCTCTCTCACTCATTGTGTCACAACACCTGCAGTGATATAATTGCATGTGTGGACTGCAGGTGCAGCCTGCTTTTCTAGGTATCTGCACTTGTGCATGTGACAGCCTCTGCACCAATTGCTGCCCACCATTCAGTAATTGCATGCAGCCTGCTGTTTGGTGATTGCATTACTCACTGTGATTGGAGCCCACTGCTATAAAATGCTATGTTAGGTAGGCATAGCCCTTTCAGATTTCAAAGGTGAGGCCCAGTCTTGTTTGCTCTGGACACCGTTGTGTCAGTATGAAGGTTGGAATATGTCTCTTATCTGATGATAGGGTTGTAGCCAGTTATGTGCATGTTGTACTCATACCTGCAAGTTGCTGCTTCCAGTACACACATCTCAGTGTAGACTTGTAAGCACCCCTCCAAATGCTAATACAGGATACATGGGAGTATATACTTTTTTCTCACTTACACAATTAACTGCCATACAAATGTGCTTATTGCACTGTATTCCTGTGGCCAGTGTTTATCCTGGTGTGATACTGTGTGATATTTGTAAGGTGCTACTGTAATGTTATTCCCTGCTAGGATGGCTGGTTCTCCTTTCACAGTCATGTCATGCAGTTCCACAACCACTGCTGGTAAAGACCCACAGAAAAGGGTTTGTGCTATACCATTCCTAATTTCCATTTACATTCCCTCATTGTAATGCTTGATATATTTATTTCAGAACCATGTTATTAGTATATTTGCTGTGGCTTAGTGGTAATTCATGCAGTCTATTGTGTCAATGGTCTGGGGTTCGCGACTGGCAGAGGTTTTTTATTTTGCTGCTCAGCAGAACAAGGGCCCTGCCATAGAGTGACTAAGGCACTTTTAAGCAGTAGTAAGCGGGTTTGCGTGGGTTTGCACGATGCTTAGCTATGCTTAGCTAAGTGCACACATGTGCACACTCGCTTAATCACACTTACAACCTCTTAAAAGTGCTTACTCCCGCTAACCCCCACGCTAATTTCTTTAAAAGAAAAGAAAATGGGGAGATAGGAAAGTGGTGAAAAAGGGGGCACAGAGAGGGAAAGACTGTAGGAAAACAATCTCGGGGTGTGAAGGACGGGTGTAGGGAAGGTCCATAGCTGCCCATTTCTTTGCCAGCAACAGCTGTGCATACACTGAAAATTTGGAGTGAAATTTGATACCTTCCACCCCTGAGAGAGGGGTGAGGACAACATAGTTTGTTGTACTGCCAATTAGAATTATCAGTGTACATGTCCAATGGGCATGTGTGTGAAATGGGAAGCTATGTATGGGGAGTAATTTTTTTCGGGTACAGATTGCCCTTTTTATTTTTTCAGGGGAGAGTGGTAAGTGAGGTAGAGGAAGTAGGTATATTTGGGGAGGTAGGTTGGGTAGGTAAAAAGACAAGACAAACAAGACACATACAGGGGTGGAGTATGACACATGGGGTGGGTAAACACAATTGACGGGGATGGATGTTTGAAAATCACAAGCCCATGAGCCCACATATGGTAACAGTAGGACTGATATCCCCACCCATGGGCAGTCACCACTGGACCTTCACAGACCCGAGGGTCACTGTGCTGGGGGCTGTGTAGGAGGGGCAGGCTCACCCCTGAGTTGCGCCACTCTCGAGCTGGCGTAGGGGATTAGTGAATAAACACTGGATCCGAGGGTCACTGTGCTGGGGGCTGCGTAGGAGGGGCAGGCTCACCCCTGAGTTGCGCCACTCTCGCCTCGAGCTGGCATAGGGGATTAGTGAATAAACACTGGATCTCCCTATGCACGACAACCCAGACCCTTCGGAGGGTGACAGGAGGCCCTTCTCTGCCCATGCTTACAGGGGGGGGTGAGCCCCATCCCCTGCAGTGCTTCCACCCGAAGGTGGCACAGGACCTATGGAGGAGGGTGGCTCAGGCTGGGCACCAGACCTGCTGGTGCCAGGTGCAACTGCCTGCTGAGGTGGGACAGGTGGGTCCGCTGGGACCGGCCTTCCCATATGTTCTGTGATTAGGTGTTTTTAATTACAACATAGACAACAGCATTCCAAGTTAGTTGTAACAGCATGCAGTAATAGTGCCATTAACCCAACACACCAGGGTTACAACAGTTGAACAGCAAGCATAACAAATGCATGTATTGAATGACAGTGGACATTCCAACAGCATGCAGGGATGATTGGTGGCAACAGGCCACCAATATTGTGGTGTTTTAACAGGGGACATGCATCAAAGTAGGTGCAGATTTTTTATAACAATAGGACATATGTCTCAACAAATGTTATGCGATTACACATACCCACTGAGGTGTGGAATTGCATTGTTTATGCACATGGAGTAGGGTGTAAAAAGAAACCTCCATTAACATCTTATTAGTACTTTAACTGTACACTACATTCCTATTGACTGCAGGTATATATCCCCTACATGTATTCTTACACTAAACAACATGCTTTGATTGAGTTATGGGTTTTGCTACTTCATGATATACCTGGCCTATATCTGACATGGTAACTTTCCAGGATGCAGATGTTACTGCTACATACTTGTATTAAATTGACTTGTTTATGCATGTGCACATCTGGATGTGTTCACATGGCTTTTTCACTTGTTTTCTACACAACCCTACTTTTCAGGTAACACACTTAAGTTTCTGGGGAACACCTTGACAGGCTACTCGTGTGCCAGATTTACCTATGCATGTCAACCATTTCACAACTGTTTAGGACTGTTGCATACTTCACAGCTACTGGCACTTCCTTAATCCACTTTATATGGGACTGCACTACTGGGGGTTGTCAGCACTTACTACAACAGAGTAACATTTCTTCACTGCAAGGGTTCAACAACAATTTCTGAGTAACTGGCACATACACACTGCAAGTATTATACCTTTCTTATTTACATTAAAACTCTTTTCTACAGGCTCTCTCCTGTATTTGACATTACACTGCATACAGTAGATCTATTCAGGAAATGTTATACCTTTATTGATAGTTTACAAGACTGTTTTACAGGCTCACTCATGTTTTATCTATGACAGTGCATGCAGAGATAGTATTCCAGACATGTTTTTGTTTTGTTCATGGGTTACTACACTCTATTCCTGCCTATCTGACTTATGATATGCAACAGTACATGCAGATGATTTATTCAGGGAATAAATGTTTTATACTTCACAGCTACTGCCACTTCCTTCATCCACTTTCTATGGGACTGCACAACTGTGGGTTGACAGGACCTAATACAACAGTACTATTTATTATTGCAAGGGTACAACAACATTTCAAAGTAAGTGACACACACACACTCCAAATTTTATACCTTTATTAATTACATTGAACACTGCTTTCTACAGGCTCTCTCCTTTACTTATTATTACAGTGCATACGGAAATATTATACCTTTCTTGATGGGTTACAACACTCTTTTTCAGGCTTACTCAATTATATGTTATGACAATACATGCAGGGATAGTATTCCAGAATTATTTTAGCTTGATTGGTGGGTTAGTACACTCAATTTCTGGCTCACTGAGATTTGTTATATAACAGTACATGCAGAGGATTTAATCAGGACATTTTATTGCTGTATTATTGGGCTTATACACTTTTCTCATGCTCACTCACATATATCATGTAACAATACATGCAGAATATTTACTAACCTGCCTGGTGGCACAGCCTTAGCAGCCTATCTGCATAGGCTTGCTGATTCATAGCGCGAGCACCTGCAGCTTTGGAGTAAATAAAGGGATATTGAGACATACCTATACATTATTTAGACTATATTAGCTTATCTTAGATACTGCATTCCATGGCTACCTACTTAGTAGTGGGGCATCCCGCATTTGACAGGCCTCCTGGATGCACCAGTTCAGAATGTCCTGCTTCTGCCTCTTCAGGTCTGCATGGTGGTGATGGACCTGCTCAGCAGTCCGAGGGATGCCTATGGCACTGGTGAGTTCATGAGCCAACTAGTTCCAAGCCTCCGCCTTATAACTCTGTTACATGGAACTGGCCCTGCAGGAGTCGAGTCTCATGCCGATGGACTAGGAGTCAAACCATATATCTTGACTCCTCGATGCCCCAGCATTGCGCTCGAAAGCATGTACCCTCTCCAGCACCAGACATTCTAACTGCAGATGGGAGCTACAATCAGTTATGGCGTGTATTCCCACCTATGCGGCTTAAATATGCCGCATTTCCCACACTTTTCTGTGATTGGCCATTTTTGAATATTCTTGGCTGACTGCAGACCTGCTTAGCAATGGTTAATCAAACATTTATTACTATATATATGTTAACAGTGGATGTTTATCTGAAGCTGTTGTGGCTTTGTGGTTCAGTACTTTGATTATGGTGCACAGTGTCCTGGATTCAAACATTAACATTGCATTTTATTTTACTACTGTCCAGACAAGTTAGGGGGCATGGCTGTGTGTAAGCAACTTTGCTCTACGTTGCTCCACGTTGCCAGACGGGGCACTGGTTGGCGCTGCGCGAACCTCCGCGCAAACTGATTGCACTGGGTAAAGCGCTATTTTGCTTTGGGCAACTATTTTGCGCTGGGTAAAGTGCGAGTTAGCTATGGGCAACTACATTGCACTGGGTAAAGCGCAAGTTAGCTAGGGGCAACTACATTGCACTGGTTGAAGCGCTGCTTAACTGTGGCCAATTTTATATTGGGATCCTTTAAAATGTTTATTTTATTCACTGATACATTGGCCATTTCACTGCTTTTTAGTTATGTTTAAACATATACTTTGGGTATTATTCCATATACTGATTTAAAAAATAAATATGAAAGGGACTGGTGGGACTCGAACCGTGAATGCCTCTTCTTTGTGTGAACGCTCTACCATTACGCTATTGCTATTTCGTGTGATCTGCATAAACATTCTTTCTTATGCTCTTCCATGTGAGAATTGCTGACTGTAGCTAAGCAATGGGCACACACGCGCAAATACGGGCAGCTATATGGGGAATTAGAAAAAAAAAATAAAATGTTTTACTTTTTATAACTGTGCTGGGGGTTTACAATGTCAGGGAGTGTGGTGTTGGGTACATGGACATTTGAGCAGACTCACTCTTGTGTGTTGACGTTTTGCATTTCGGACACTTGCAAGGGCGTGGACATTTAGACTGCTCAGCAGTCGGACACGCCCCCTGCTTTCCTGCACAGTCCGTGTTAGACTTGCAGTTGAGTCAGTGTGCCCTCATGAATATTCATGGCATGCTGACGTCATACCGTTCAACTGCAGCCTCCGAGTAAGACTTATTTAGTCTTACACGGAGGGTTTGTGAATCCGGGGGTTACTCTATTATCTTACAGAACACTACTCAAATGAAATTATTCTCCTTGGTGATGTAAATATAAATTGTCTCTCTCTAAATTACCCTAACTCTAGATCTCGCAATAACTTATATGGCTTTACACAACTTATATCAGAACCTACACACTTTAATAACTCTCAGATTCGTAGTACACAGAGCCTACTATATATCACAACCCTGAAACCATATCCAACTCCCTTAGTGATCACTCTCCTATAAAAGTTACTAGATTCACCCCTCACTTCACCAGATCTCAGATACATTACCTGTCGAAAACTATCCAACTTCTCCCCTGAAACTTTTAACACCCTTCTCTCCAGAATTACCTGGAGCCACCTTAAAGAACTTACTCTAGATGAAGCAGTCCAATCTTTTAACACTATCTTTCTTGACATATTAAACACCCTTGTACCTCTTCATACTGTTAGAATAAAATCCAAAATATCTCCATGGCTTTCCAAAACAACCTGCTCCCTAATGAAAAACAGGGACAGGTTGTGGAAAACCTGGATAAAGTATAAACTCTCTTATTACTGGTAAACATATAGAGAACTTAGAAACTGCACAAAAAAAACCCAAATTGCTAAGGATAAAAAGGAATTTTATTTCAACCCTCCTACATCCCTAAGATCTAATCTCAAAAAAATTTGGAATTCAATCAACCAAATAGTGCACCCTGGTAACCCTTCCTCCCCCAATCCCTACCCAAGCAACACACCTAATGACACTGTCGCTATCTTTAATACCTTCTTTATAGAAACTGTTACTAAGATGGTCAAAACAGATCCCCTCTTAGCAAATGACTCCAATCACTCTGTTCTACCCTCAAGTCCCAACCTCTCTAATCCCTTTTCTTTCCAACCTGTATCTATTACTTATATTAAATCCTTACTCTCCAAATTAAAACCATGCTCCAGTTCTGCTGATAATATTCCTTCCTTCTTTCTCCAGCTAGCCACTGATACTTTTGCCATTCCTGCTTCTATCCTCATTAACCGCTCTACTACTGAATCTAAAGTTCCATCTAGCTGGAAAAAATTCTACTTGCTACCTAGCCACAAAAGAGGAAACTCACATGAAATCTCTAATTTTAGACCTATAGCCATCCAGTCTCCCCTCTCAAAAATACTTGAAAAATCCATACACAAGCAAACACTTCCCCCGGGATTCACGAATCCTTTGTGTAAGACTAAATAAGTCTTACTTGGAAACTGCAGTTGAACGGTATGATTTCAGGGTGCCATGCATATTCATGAGGGCATACTGACTCCACTCCAAGTCCAACATGGACCGTGCAGGAAGGCAGGGGGTGTGTCTGGCTGCCGAGCAGTCCAAAAGTCCACGCCCCTGCAAGTGTCTGAATTGTGAAATGTCAACACACATGAGCGAGTCCGCACAAATGTCTACGTATCCAACACTACACTCCCTCACATTGTAAACCCCCAGTACAGTTATGAAAAGTAAAACTTTATTTTTGTTTCTAATTCCCAATATAGCTGCCCGTATTTGTGCGTGTTTGTGCGGGTGTGCCCATTGCTTAGCTGCAGTTAGCAATCTCGACACTGACGAGCATAATAAGGAATGTTTATGCGTATTAAGCCAAATAGCAATAGCATAGTGGTAGAGCCTTCGCACAAAGAGGCGACAGTCACGGTTCGAGTCCCACCACTTCCCTTTCTATTTTATGTTTTAAATTAGTATATGAAATAATTCCTGACATATATGATTAAACTTTTCCTAAAAGCATTGAAATGGCCTATGTATCAGTGAAAAAAATGTATATTTATAAAGGATCCTGACATATAATTGCCCACAGTTAAGCAGCGCTTTACCCAGCGCAATAGAGTTGCCCATAGCTAAATAGCACTTTACCCAGCCCAATATAGTTGCCCGTAGTTCAGCAGCACTTTACCCGGTGCAATATAGTTGCCCATAGCTAAATAGCGCTTTAGCCAGCGCAATCAGTTTCCATGGAGGTGCGCGCCTTGCCACCCAGCGCACCATCAGGCAATGTGGAGCAATGTAGAGCAAAGTTGCCTAAACACAGCCTCACCCCCTAGCCTGTCTGGACAGTAGTAAAATAAAAAGCAATGATAAGGTTCGAACCCAGAACACTGTGTAGCATAATCAACGTACTGAACCACTAAGCCATGACAGCTTAGGATAA
Organism: Protopterus annectens; assembly: GCF_019279795.1. Classification (NCBI taxonomy): domain Eukaryota; kingdom Metazoa; phylum Chordata; order Ceratodontiformes; family Protopteridae; genus Protopterus; species Protopterus annectens. The sequence goes on from NC_056725.1 coordinate 1,077,331,544, forward strand.
ATAGCCACTGTTAACATACATATACTTATAAATGGTAGATTAACCATTGCTAAGCAGGTCTGCAGTCAGCCAAGAATTTAAAAAAAATGGCCAATCACAAAAAAGTATGGGAAATGTGGCATATTTAAGCCCCATAGGAGGGAATACTCACCATAACTGATTGTAGCTCCCATCTGCAGTTAGAATGGCTGGTGCTGGAGAGGGTACTCACTTTCAAGTGCAACGCTGGGGCATCAAGGAGTCAAAATACATGGTTTGGCTCCTTGTCCACCGTCATGAGTCAAGACTCCTGCAGGGCCAGTTCCAAGGGACGGAGTACAAGGCAGAGGCTTGAAATCAGTTAGCTCATGATCTCATCAGTGCCACAGGCATTCCTCGGACTGGTGAGCAGGTCCATCACCACCATGCAGACCTGAAGAGATGGAAGCAGGACCTACTGAACCAAAGGATACGGGAGGGCCGTGACATGCAAGATGCCCCACTACTGAGTAGGTAGCCATGGAATGCAGTATGTAAGACATGCTAATTTAGTCTATATGATGGATAGGTATGTCTCAATATCCTTTCATTTACTTCACAGCTCAGGTGTCCGTGCTGTGAATCAGCAAACCTATGCAGATAGGCTGCTAAGGCTGCACCACCAGGCAGGTTAGTAATTATTCTGCATGTATTGTTATATAAAATAAGTGAGAGAGCCTGAAAGAAAGTGTTGTAGCCCAATAATACAGCCATAAAATGCCCTGAATAATACCTCTGCATGTACTGTAATATAAAATAAGTCAGAGAGGCAGAAAAATAGTGCAGTAACCCATTAAAAAAGGTAAAATAAGTCTGGAATAATATTGCTGCATGTACTGTCATATAAAATAAGTGAGCGAGCCTGAAAAAGAGTGCTGTATCCTATTAATAAAGGTATATGTCTTGAATATGTCTTCCGTATGCACTGTAATATCAAATAAAGGAGAGAGCCTGTAGAAAAGTCACTTACTTTGAAATGTTGTTGTACCCTTGCATTATACAAATAGTACTGTTCTAATAAGTGCTGTCAACCCACAGTTGGGCAGTCCCATATAAAGTGGATGATGGAAGTGCCAGTAGCTGTGAAGCATATATATATATATACAGTCCTCAACAGTCAGTTAATGGCTGGCATGCATAAGTAAATCTGGCACATGAGTAGCTTGTTAATGTGTTCCCCAGAAATGTGAGTGTGCTACACGAAATGTAGGGTTCTGTAGAAATTTAACTGAAAATGTCACGTGAACAAATCCAGATATGTAGATATAGAAATATAAATAAAATAAATAACTATGTAGCAGTACCATCTGCATCTTGGACAGTTAGTATGTCAGATATAGGTCAGGTATATAATGAACTAGCCAAACCCATTACATAACCTAATGCGTGTTGCCAAGTGTGATAATACATGTAGGAGATATACACCTGCAGTCAATAGGAATGTAGTGTAGACTAAAAGTACTTATAAGATGTTAATTGAGGTTTCTTTCTGCACCCTACTGTATGTGCATAAACAATGCAATTCCACACCTCAATGGGTATGTCTAATCTCAAAGCATTTGTTGGGACATATGTCCTTTTGCTCTATAAATATCTGCATTTACTTTGATGCATGCGCCCTGTTCAAACACCACAGTCTTGGTGGCCTGTTGCCACCAATCATTACTGCTTGCTGTTGGAATGTCCATTGTCATTCAATATATGCATGTGTTATACTTGCTGTTCAACTGTTGGAACCTTGATGTGTTGGGTTAATGGGAATATTACTGCATGCTGTTACAACTAATTTGGAATGCTGTTGTTTATGTTGTAATTAAACACACCTAATCACAGAACGTATGGGAAGGCTGGTCCCAGCGGACCCACCTTCCCTCCTCAGCTGGTGATTGCACCTGGCACCAGCAGGTCTGGTGCCCAGCCCAGGCTCCCCTCCTCCATTGGTCCTGTGCCACCTTCAGGTGGAAGTGCTGCAGGGGATGGGGCTTGTCCTCCCCATGCAAGCATGGGCAGAGAAGGGCCACCTGTCACCCTCTGAAGGGTCCAGGCTGTGGTGCGTAGGGAGATCCAGCGTTCAGTCACTGATCCCCTATGCCAGCTCCTATGCAGCCCCCAGCACAGCCACCCTTGGGGCTGTGAAGGTGCAGTGGTGACTGCCCATGGGTGGGGATCTCAGTTCCACTGTTACCATCTGTGGGCTCATGGGCTTGCGATTTCCAAACATCCGTCCCCATCAATTGTGTTCACCCACCCCATGTGTCATACTCCACCCCTTTATGCATCTTGTTTGTCTTGTCTGTTTACCTCCCCAACCTACCTCCCCAAATATACTTACTTCCTCTAACTCACATTCCACTCTCACCTGAAAAAAAAAAAGGCAATCTGTTCCCACAAAAAAAATTACGCCCCATACATAGCTGCCCATTTTGCACACATGTCCACTGGACATGTAAACTGATAATTATAATTGGCAGTACAACAGACTTTGTTGCCCTCATCCCTCTCTCAGGGGTGAAAGGTTTCAAATTTCTCTCCAAATTTATTGCATATGCCCAGCTGATGCTGGTAAAGAAATGGGCAGTCATGGACCTTCCCTACACCCGTCCTGCACATCCCGAGCTTGTTTCCCTACTGTCTTTCCCTCTTTGTGCCCCCTTTTTCACCACTTTCCTATCTCCCCATTTTCTTTTCTTTCAAAGAAATTAGCGCAGGGGTTAGCGGGAGTAAGCACTTTTATGCAGTAGTAAGCGGGTTTAAGCGAGTGTGCATATGTGTGTGCTTAGATATACATCGCTAAGTGTTGCGCAAACCCGTGCAAATCAGCTTACAACTGCTTAAAAGTGCCTTAGTCACTCTGCATGGGAGGGCCCTTGTTCTGCTGAGCAGCAAAATAAAACACCTCTGTCAGTCTCAAACCCCAGACCTTGAACACACTAGACTGCATGAAGTGCCACTAGGCCACAGTAGATTTACCACAAATTTGAGCTGTAATAAATATATCATGCATTACAATGAGTGAATGTAAAGGGAAAATAGGAATGTCACAACACAAATTTTGTTGTGTGGATCTTTACCAGCAGTTGTTGTAGAATTGCATGACATGACTGTGAAATGAGAACCAGCCATTCTAGCAAGAAATAATGCTATAGTAGCACTTTACAAACCCCACACAATATCAGAGCAGGATAAACACTGGCATATTTGGATAGGGCAGAAGCCATACTTCCCAGCTGTGACTGCTTTTCAGGCATGTCCCTGATTCCTAAACAAATGTTAGCTTTGTCCCTCAGAATCCCTCTGAAAAGTACTGACAGTAGGCCGAAGAGTGGGGAATTACACTTAATGAATAATGTCAATAAGTAATAGTACACACTGCTTGCATGTCAGAAAAGGTGTATTAATACATATGCTCTGATTCTCTTGCAGTCTCAACTTAACGTCTGCAATATATATTACAGGTGTACCCAACTTATATGTACCTTTCCCTGAGGCTGTTCAAATATATATCTGAGTGTATCAGAGGCCTAGCAGAGGGAGAAACACACATGCATTTCAGCTTGTCTGCTGTTACACACTCTGAAAATAGCTTTGGAATGAGTCCCACAAGCATACCATTATGTAGGAGTACAACACAGAAATATCAAAGGATGTAGCCATGTACTGTTAGCAACCAACTGTGATAATGCCATTTTTCCAGTGCAGAAAAGACCAGTGTGGTGCACAGACAAAGAATAATAGGCTAATCCCTGGCTATCATCTGGATATGTCCACAAGTGGGAGCTACGCAGACTACTTGCCTTGTTAGACTAACAGGTACACAGCAACCCTGTATGTTCAGCAAGATAAACATTACACAATAATATATAATGCTCTCTGTACTTCTGCACCCTTAACCAAAAGAATAATATACCTGTGTATTCAGGCTCTACCAAGGATGTAGGTAGGCATACTCAGTACTGAAATGTGTCCAGTTGTCTTGAGCAGCTCGTGCTAATGTCAACACAAATAAACAACAAACTGTTCAGAAGTGAGTAAATTAATATTTACAGTATAGTAGTTCACAAACAGTTCATGTGCCAGAGGAATACATTGCAATAACTACTTTTGTATGGCAGTTAATTGTCTAATTAGATAAGAAAGTACATACTCCCATGTATGTTGTGTAAGCATGTGGAGGGGTGAGTAAAATTCTACACTGCCAAGTTTGTACTAGAAGCAGCAACATTCAGGTCTGAGTACAACATGCAAATCACTGGCTACAACCCTAGCTTCAGAGATAAGAAGTATACCAACCTTCTGACTGACACAACGGTATCCACAGCAAACAAGCATGGGCCCCACTTTAGAAAGCTGAAATGGCTATGCCTACCTAACCTAGGATTTTATAGCAGTGGGCTGCTAAGACAGTGAGTAGTATAATTACCACACAGCAGGCTGCATGCAATTAGTAAATGGTGGGCACCAACTTGTGCAGAGGCCATCATATGCACATGTGCAGATACCTAGAAAAGCAAGCTGTACTTGTTGTCTACACATGCAATAATCTCATTGCAGCAGGAGAGAGAGAGACAGAGAGAGACAGAGACAGAGGCAGAGGCAGAGACACAGACAAAGACAGACAGAGAAACACAGAAAAAGAAAGAACAACAGGCAGAAAAAAAAAAATTCCTTTAAAAACAAATGGAACACAGCAATACAAACGAAAGGTATGTAACACATATGCATTTGCTGGCATATAGTAGATGTTTATGAAGAGTACTCTACATACTGTGAATCATCCATAAGTGGCAGCAGTACATATCTCTATGTATCTGTACATGTGCATAGGGCAAGGGACATACTGCAACTGTTTTTGAAGGGTGCACATATATACGTTGTTGAAGGTTGTTATGTGCATATTACTATGTAGGTTGTAGTGTGTGTAAAAGAAAATAGCATGCAGTGCTGGTATATGACATGTGGTGGTTAAACGCTGTGGGTATGCTCTGTCAGTTTTGCAGTGTTGTAGCCAGTGATGCCTGCTAAAGCTACATGGGCTGAGGACACCTTCAATGCAGTCTGCACAATACTGGGCAATATTATCACATAACTGTATATCTCACAACTGTCGCATAAGTCATATTCCCACCATGAATAGTGGACTGTATATGTGCCTATATGGACATCTATATGTACAGCAATGGATGTTTATATGAATATGTAGATATATGTAGATATATGTAGATATATATATATATATATATATATATATATATATATATATGTATATATATATATATATATACATATATATACACATATATAGATATATAGATATATATATATAGATATATAGACATATATATATATATATATATATATATATATATATATATATATATATATATATATATATATATATATAGATAGAGGGAGAGCGACATGGGGCATACTTCGACAGGTGCCTGGTGACCAAGGTATGGACTGAATCGCAGTGTTGACACTGCAGTGTTGACACTGCAGTGCCATCCCTTCTTGCCAGAGCACTGTACCCATTAACTACCACATAGGTGTTTGTCTACCTAACACCGAAGGTGTGATAAGGGAACATGGGGCACAGGTGGACTGTAGCCTCCCCTTTGATAATCACAGTGCCACACTGGTCATGTACTCTGTCTACGTGGTACACGTCATCACAAAAGGTGTGTCATCTAGGGAAATATAGGTCAGTGTTCTCCTCCACTTATCACACTTAAAACCCATTAGAGAGTACAATGCCAGCTACAGCAACTGGAAAGGCCACAGACATACCTCACAAAGAGTAATACCAGTCTCAAACAGATGCCCTATGCAGACCGACTCACAAAACCACAGCTACACTGTGTTGCATAGCACCTACCCAGAGATGACCTCTGCATAACATACTGAGCTATGTCACACCCATAGCTGTTGGACATCCTCCACGTAAACATATTACAATCCCTCCCAGATACACGCTCTAGGGCCCTACATCTTGTCAGCTCACTAAACAGCACATGCTGGAGGTATAGAGTCCTAACTCACAGACATGCCATACTCTGGAACAAACCACCTATCAATAGCAAACAAAGATCCTCATTAGCAGTTGTCATAAATACTCCTGATGATTGTTTGGGAGATAGTAAATACACCCCGGGAATCACCTCTGTGGCTCTGGTTGATAGGGGCAAATGAAATTAAATTACATGTGTGTCAAAGGCCAGGGTAGCGTATGGCTAGGCTGCTGTAGGCCCTAGGGCCAATAGTGTATTACCTACCCATGACATGAAGCACACACACATGTACTTAGTGCAATAACTGCTATGTGAGGTTGACTTAGTGTGATGGTGAATGTGTGCAAGGTCTGTAAAGGTGTGATAGCTTATTGTGAAATAGTTTCTGTCATGGTAGTTTGTGTCCTAGCTGTGATCCCAGCAAAAGATGTGTATGCTATTGCTAGGCAGAAAAAGTAGTATGGCATACGGTGTGACGTAGTCCCTTGTTGTCGACTGTCGTGTCCCATTGTGGGCTAAAGCAATACATGTATGCTTAGTGAGTGGTACTGCTGGTGAATCCAACTCTCATATGAACTGTAGTACTACCTGAAGCTGTAGGCCTAAACAGTACAGTATGGTGTATGTTTACATTGCTTGGTAACACTGTTTTGTGTCCTCCCTTTAGTCCTCACAGATTACATACCTCAGGCATAAGGTTTTCTAAGTAGTGACACACAGTACTGTATGGTACACAGGTAAAGCTCATCTGGGTTGGCATACATTTGTGTGTTGTATGTATGTCTGATGTGTGTGTAATTATGCCTGTACCATGCCCTCAATCATATCTGTGTTACAGGGTATACGTGTGTATCTAGCTACATGTATAGTCTAGTACAGCAATATGCCACCTATATCAACAACTGTGCACATATGTTAGGCAGGGGTTTGGCATGAAAGACTACTGTGGTATACTGGTAATACTGTAATTGTACTTTATATTCATTGCAATGGATGACATCTTTCTTCATCTATTAGCTTGATATATACCTCCTCTGGCTAGGTGGTGCATTGTGTCACATACAGTGTGTCATATACTGTTGTATAGTCTTACATACTGGTTTCACTTTGTTGCTGTGCAGAACATGGTTTAATATATAGAATGTGCCAGGCACTCTCAGGCAGTTGTGGGCTGAGCACTGATATGTGGTATTAAAAGTGTGTATCTACTGACAGCCAATAGGTTGCTATATATGGCATTTCATTGATGTCTGTACTTTAGAATGTTAAGTGTGCCACACGACTTGCTCACAATTATTGTTTTATTGCCTTCCAGGAACGTGTCTCATAATCGCAAACCTGCATATTCCCCTGAAGATGAAGAAATAATCCTAGACGCCCTACTACAACAACATACCCTGCTGTTCTCCAGAACCAGCCAGGACTAGCATGGGCACACTGCACTGTGGCAAGATGTTGTCCATTGGGTGAATGACATAGGCATGCATAACTGGACTTATGAGCAGGTACGCCATCACTGCAGTGATTTAATTAGACATGTCCGGCAGCATACCTCCGATGTCCACAGAAAACAGCTTGCCACAGGTGGTGGTGCAGCATCACACCCGCCCCTCACCAGAGTGGAAGAGCTGCTCCTCAGCGTGGGGGCTCCTGGCCAACCACTACAACAGACATGTGTCATCATGGAGGCCAGAGTCACCCAGCAAGTTGACTCAGAGCATGCAGGTAACATGGCATATCTGTAGACTACTGTTAGCTTGATTGTTAGAACATACATATGTCAGATGTGTACTGTGTATTTAGAAGATGAGGAGCCTGGTGTTGTGCAATACTGATAATTTGGAACATAATCTGTATGCCTGTGACTGTCACATGTTGTACTACTGTAAAGTTGCAAACTCACAGCAGCAATGCCATTGTTGTTGACACTGACAAACTGTCTCATATCCTTGTAGGTCCCTCTAGTGTGACAGCAAGACAGCAGACCCATGCTGGTGAGTGTTCTACATTTAATGTAGCAAATAACATGTGCATGTCATATGTGAGTTGTAGGCCATATACGGATCTAAAACACCTACACATAATGCATGCTCTGCATGTTTTCTGTGGGACTATGCACATCCCAGTAACATGAGCAGCTGCTTCAAATACACGCAATACACAGAGCATCCCAACCAATTGTGGTACACTGTAGTGGACATTGTATAGGCAGAGTCAATACACATACACACAACATACACCACTTTGTCATACACAGTCAGTGTTAATATGATACACATGGCCTATTTAGACACCTGCTGTAAGGTCAGACTTCAGTATCCCAAATGTCAATCACACAGCACACATACTATACCTGAGGGGTAGAGGCCTATCATGGCGTGTGCAGCACTCTCCAACACACAACACATTCATGTTAGGCAATGCTCCCTATTGAACACCTTACATACCCATGTAACAACTGCCTGTGAAATGGTTAATGTAGACAAAGTGCTGCAGTTCAGGTACAGCAAGATAGTTGCCAGTGTGGCACACATTAGTGGCCTTGAGTGACCACATGATGCTGTCTGATGATGGCTCATGGTACTACACTACATCCAGTTACAGTAACTACAGTACTACACATAGCATTCATTGCTATACACCTGACAGCTGTGTGCATCTGGCCATGGCATGTATACCTATGAGTGATGGTGCACAGAACATTGGAAAGCATTTAATACTTGCACGGCAGTGTTGTGTCCATGTACACATTGTGTTCTCGGGTGAGACCAATCAGTGAACAACATACATGCATCAAAGACATGTATACTGTTATTAACAAGGACTCTCTACACTTGCACTGCATGCTGTTGAGCAACACACATCCTGCATGATGACATGTGTGATAGGATTCTTAGGCTTGTGATACTGTACTCCACCATCAACCACTAATGAGTAAGTTCTGGATTGCTTTTGGTGTGTGTGTGTGTGTGTGTGTGTGTGTGTGTGTGTGTGTGTGTGTGTGTGTGTGTGTGTGTGTATGTGTGTGTGTGTGTGTGTGTGTGTGTGTGTGTGTGTGTGTGTGTGTGTGTGTGTGTGTGTGTGTGTGTGTGTGTGTCAATTTTACTCAGTACTGTATTTGTGTGCATGTGTGTATGTGTTCATGTGCCCATGTGTGCATGTGTGCATGTGTTCATGTGTCCATGTGTGCATGTGTCCATGTATGCATGTGTGCATGTGTGCACGTGTGCATGTGTTCATGTGTCCATGTGTGCATGTGTGCATGTGTGCATGTGTCCATGTGTGCATGTGTGCATGTATGCATGTGTTCATGTGTTCATGTGTCCATGTGTGCATGTGTGCATATCCATGTGTGCATGTGTCCATGTGTCCATGTGTGCATGTGTGCATGTGTTCATGTGTCATGTGTGCATGTGTGCATGTGTGCTAACATCAGGGACATGGGTCCAGTCGACATCCCTCTGTCTTCCTCTCACAGGTGCTGAGGTTGTGTTGGTTGAGTGCAGCAGGAAACCTGAAGTCACTGCCACAAATAGTGGAAATGATGATACATGCGTTGTGACACAGGCAGGTTTGACAGGGTCTGTCATTGGTCCGCCAATCGACAGTACACATCTTTCCACCCCATCTATGCACGCATTCATACTGCCAATACATCCCTCATCACCAATGGCCTTAGCTGAGGGACAGCATACAGTAGGCAATGACCAGGATAGTGTGGTATCTATGGCATATGCATCCCCTCACAGCAGCCATATCTGGACTCTTGGAATGGTACCACATAGGCAGATGTCCAGGGATTCTCGTGGGAGCACTGCTGGTCATAATGCCCCTGGCAGACATGCCCTCACAGGTCTTACAACCTCAGGTATGTTCTGGGCTGTAATGCAGGCACAGGCACGTATGGAACGGTACATCAGACAGGGACTAAGGATGCAGAGGGCCCATAACACCGCTATCAATGACAGTATCTGTGACCTTGCCGGTGCCATCTGTAATTACACCAAGGTCATTGATAGACGTTGGGGTGAGACACTAGATGTCCTCTGCAATGTCATGTCCATGTGCCAGGACAGTGCAGGACAACTGAGATGTCGACGTGGATGTATGCCAGCAACATCATCAGCTGGCAGTCGTCATGGATGACATACTAGTCACAGCCGCTCCCGTAGTGGCAGTACCAGCCTCAGCAATGTTGGGGCTGGGTTGTCAATAGACATTCCTAGAAGACCATGTGCACGTGGCTCTGGCCAGTTCCAGCAGGGACATGGGTCCAGTCGACATCCATCTGCCTCTGATGATAGTACCCAGTCTGGCTTAGTACCAGATACTGTCCATGACACCCCTGCCATGAGCAGGTACTGTGTCCACGGCCAGAGATGGTGATCTGTACAGCCTGGCAGGTACAGTCTGTGGCTGACCCACAACCTCCCGTATTTGGCAGCCACATGGTGGAACTGTGTGCATGCAGACACACACACACATAAACCAAACACCTAGGGATAACACATACACACACATTACATCAACATTGACCCATGCTGTACTGTGGTCCCCCACACACACACACACACACACACACACACACACACACACACACACACACACACACACACACACACACACACACACACAGACACACACACATACATGTTGATTGGATGGGTCAATGTCGGGCTCTGGCAAACCGACAACACACCCTGTGCATATGATGAAACTGTGCCACCTCCTGTCATCTGTAACATTGATGCAGGAACAGGCTAACATGGTACTGATGCACAGGGTGACTTAATAGCAGTGTAGCAATGTTAGCATGTGGTCAACAGTAAAGTGTAATGATATCCTTGTAGGTATATCTGAGCAGGCATGATGCATTAAAGCTATGATTATCAATGTAGTATTGTTTACATTAGTGTTAATTCCAAAAATGTATTGTCCACCCATGTGCCACCTGGCTGATGTGTGTAGTTCTGTCAGCATGTGTTGGTGAGTGGACAGTATGTGTGTGATGTGTGCAGTACAGATTTGCAGGTGTACATTTGTGAACATGGTGGAGGTGCACTGTCTGCATGTATGTGCATAGTGGACACATGGGAAGGGTGACATGCCCTGTATTACACAGTGTTAACACTTCATAGTTTCTATTGCTGGCCAGTATGCATTTTACTACACATGTGTTTTAACTTTGGTACATGTGTGTATGACATGGTTTGACACTATGCTGTGGGTGATACTGTTAATATCAGTCACTGATTTGCATTCTGGTAGTATACACAACCTCAACAGCCTGACTATAACCAATCGTTAGTTGATGTCTTGACAACTGACACAAACATGTAGGAAACACAGTAACATTTGTATCCTTCCAGGACAATACTATACCAGTAACCAGTGATACTGACCGCCACACATTCCTGGGACCACTCCTGTTTGGCATGTAGCCCTCTTAGGTACAAGCAAACACAGTAGGGATATGTCCGTCCACATCTGGTAATGCATACAGTGGCCTACAATGCATTCTCTGGATGAGACACTTATCCTCCACAAGGGTATCATACAGACAGATACCTGTTGACCAACCCATGCTGTAAAGCTATAAGCCAACTATAGCATAGTCATCCACATTTACTAAACATAGTATCCCAACAGTACCACATAGGTAGTAGCCCACGACATGTAGAAGGGGTAACGATGTGTACATATAGCCACATGTTATGTCATCTGTCCTTTGGTATTCACATTTCCAAAGGCATTCTGAAGTCCCTCGGTGTATCACATAAGCAATAAGGGGTCTGTATGCATATCCACGAAGTTGTTGCACACCTATAAGGAGTGTCCATTTTTGACAAACTTTGTTGTGCTTGAACATGTCTGAAATATACCCCAGGCATGTACCCTCACTCACACTATTCTATAGAAACTGTCATGGGTGTGTGTGACACAGATGACCTAGGCCACAGATCACTACAGTGGCTGGCCTTGTCACAAACATACATATGTGACCTAAGGTCTGAGAAGCAGCAGCGCAATCTGTCAAAGGTAACAGATGTATTCATGTAGAAAGCAAGCTTCACACCTATGAACTAATTGAGGTCACATGTACATATATGTATTTGCCACACAAATACCTGAAGTGTGCAATGCACATACTGTTGTTTCACTAATATGTCATACAGTAGTAAAAGCAAAACCCACAGCACATTGACCAACAGTGTCATACACACACACACCAACTGTAGGATTTAAACTCCTACCTAACTATGCTATGATATTAGAGAAATACACATTAACACAACATGCTATATGCTTTATGGGGAGATTTCATTTCCACTGCTGTATTTGTGGAATGCTGACATCATCAGGCATGGCAAAGAGGAATTTACCTCTTTTAATGTGTTTTCCTAGTCTCCAAAAAGGGCACTCCTCTTAAAGGAAATCACACACACTCCACAATTGCAGGATTCAAACCCCTACCTAACTAGATTATGATATTAGAGAGATAAGCATTAACATGACATGCTGTATGCTTTATTGTGAGTTTCCCTTTCCACTGCTGTATTTGTGGGATGCTGACATCATCAGACTTGGCAAAGAGGAATTTACCTCTTTTAATGTGTTTTCCTAGTCTCCAAAAAGGGCACTCCTGTCAAAGGAAATCACACACAAACATACACCCCCCACACACTCAGCAATTGCAGGATTCAAACCCCTACCTAACTCTGCTATGATACTAGAGAAATATGCATTAACACGACATGCTATATGCTTTCCTGGGAGCTTTTATTTCCACTGCTGTATTTGTTGGATGCTGACATCATCAGACTTGGCAAAGAGGAATTTACCTCTTTTAATGTGTTTTCCTAGTCTCCAAAAAGGCACTCCTCTCAAAGGAAATCACACATAAGCATACACCCCCTCCCCCACACACAGCAACTGCAGGATTCAAATCCCTACCTATGTTATGATACTAGAGGACTACTCATTAACACGACACACTATATGCTTTACTGGGTGCTTTCATTTCTCCTGCTATATTTGTAAGATGCTGAAATCATCAGACTGGACATGGTAATGTGTGTGCACTTTGTTTTATGCAATCCCAGGACTGCACCATGGGGGACAGCAAGTGTTAACAGCTTGAACAGGACTCCACAATTCTTAGCTTGTGTGATCTATCTGTGGACCAGTTATCAATCCATCATATGACAATACATATTTATGCACAGATTGTTGATTTTGTGGATACGACATGTGTCTGAGATGTTGGAAAAGGGCTATTCAAAGTCTATGTGGGACGTGTGTAGCTCATTTCAGTGATATATGTCCTGGGTGGCTGCGTTGCAAACAGTCTAGCAGGTTTGGGAACCATGATCTGCCCATGACCAAACCAAAGTTGGTAGGGTTGTGTGTCTGTCGGCTTCCAATAGCTCTGTTTATGACTTCAATCATGATGGACTCCATGGCCTTGCAGATCAGACTTCATAGGCTTATAAGACTATAGTTCCCATGGTCTGTTGTGCACCAACACTTGTGGAGTGTGCCATATGTTGCTGTAACCCATTCAACGGTTTCATATCCTGTAGAGAGGGTGAGGCTCAACAGACTGTTCAGGTGCAGGGTCTGTTTGTTCTGCAGTTCACTTATGACACATATAGGGAAACAATGTAATCCAACTGATGCCATGTTTTCAGCTTTGGAAGGAGCTGTTTACCCATTCTACACATGATATCTCCTGGTATGATTATAGGGCCTTTTGTCAGTGGGAGGTGGGTATGTATGTATGGGCCTGTCTGACAGGATGTCAGCATTGTCAGTCAGGTACAGTTGGCCCTGACTCAGGACATATATGAGTGTACATTGCTATTTATGACATAGCTGAAGGAAGTGTCATGGTTCTGTCTGGGCTCCTTCGCAGATAATCTTTTCAAAACACCAACAAACTAGTGCTAAACCCCTGTTATACTCTTTTACACACTGAACACCCTACTGATCCTTTTTGATCAGTCAAAAGAGTATTTCATCATAATATCCTGACATGTCCAACGGTCACTTTTGTGTGTACTCTCCAGTCCAGCTGGTGAATATGGGACATTTCTGGCAATGTTACAATTGCCTTATGTACACAGACAACCCTCTCCTCCTCCCAACAAACTCAGATATATGTGAGAGATGCAACTATATGGACAAACTGGAGGCTGAGCTCTCTCGACCCATGACTGTCACAGTCTATCAGGAGGAGAAGGTAACCACACACACCACAAATCCAGTCTCACATAGACCTATAGCAACAGCAAACCAAACACATAAACACACAAAAACATACTCGGAGGCTCTAAATAAAAATCTGCCTAAGCAGCAGAGACCTCCGAAGCAGACACCCAAACAACTGCTACCCCACAACAATACCCACATATCACATTGTTCACAAAGTCAGTGTGCCACACAGTCCCTGCCCTTAAGGCTAAACAACACACCTAATACACTTGTAATAGGTGACTCTATTGTCAGGCACACTGATGTCCCACTCACCAGGCTGAACAAGGAGAAGGTCACTGTAAGCTGTCTGTCGGGTGCCAGGATCCGCCACATAACACATGCACTCAGGTCACTCCAAACCAAGTGCAAATATGATTTTGTCATTGTCCATGCTGGTGTGAATGACCCGAGACATTCCTCCCTAAACTACATGAGAAGAGACATATAGGAGCTCTCTGATCATGTAGCCCAGGTCGGTATGACCCTGACATTGTGTAGCATCTTACCGTCACCAAGAATGATGCCACAGTATAAAGACAAAATGATCAATTTTAACAGTTGGCTAACGTATTGGTGTCATTCAAAGGGGATCCAGTGTCTGTCAGCCTGGGATGACATGCTCGACAAGCCACATTGCTTCACTAGGGATGGCTTGCACCTGTCACCGCTGTGCTTTTGAATACTGGCTAAGGCTCTTGCCACCCCCATAGTGCCTTTTTAGGCAAGGCTCAAAAGACAAACCCACCTCCGTAGACAATACAAGGTAAAAGAAACTAAGGGTAATGCTGCTCAATGCCAGAAGTCTACACCTCAAAATGCATGCACTCAAGGCTCTCTTCAGTATGGAGAATATCGATATCTGTGCAGTAACAGAAACCTGGTTCAAGGCTCCCAAAAGCACCCCAGCACTACCTGGTTATACTTCATACCATGCTTTTTGGCCACAAAACCCGGACTGAACCACAAAAGGAGGGGGAGTATCCATATACATGAAAGATACACACACCTCCAGGTTAGTAGCACTGCACAAAGCATCGGAGACCATCCATGTGCAACTAACAGTGGGCAAAACTGCCTTTCAGTTTGTAGCCTGCTACAGACCACCCTCCCAAACTCAGGGACCCCACTCAGCTTTCCTGAGAACACTGGAGATTATGACGGTCTCTCCAAACACCATTATATTGGGTGACTTCAACTACCTAAACATTGACATGGGAATACTAGTCAAGCCCCAACACCCTCACCCAACAGTTCCTAGAATTTATAAACTCAAATGCCCAACCCAGAATTAATGGTCATGCTCCACCTCAGGATATCCAAATCCCTTAGAGCTACACACTCCAGGGACTTAAACCTCAGCACAGAAATAAATAGGACATGCTGGAGGGACAGATTAATATCCCAGAGGCTCCCCTCACTCTGGAATGAAATCCCAGTCCAAGTTAGGCAGAGCCCCTCACTGACCCTCTTCAAGAGAAATCTTGACGATTGGATGGGAGATCGTACATTTACCCCTGGGATCTCTTCTGGGTCCCTGCAAGACAGAGGCACAATAAACTAGCCGTAAAATGGCTATCTTGTGTGACCTACTATTCAAAGGCACAGTCTACTAATCTAAAAGGATTGCGAAAGCAAAACACACTCTGGCTAGGCTTATAAATGCCCTAGGGCAGATAGCCTAGTATCAACCTATGAACCTATGAACCTATGATAATGTTTGGAGTGCACATTATTTATTGATGATACTGATTGCAGGTTTTTTATCTTCTTTGCTTTCCCACTTTCTATTAACAACCTAAGTATCTGTAGTACATATTTGATTATGACAGGGTTCCAATATATTATATATGTGTCTGTTGTCATATAACTGTGTGCACATGGCAGGATTGGTGAATTGTGAGAGGTTCCTGGGTTAACACATGCAACTGCCAGATATGTGTGTGGCACACTGCTGTACTCAGACATGGCCTAAGTGTGTGAGCATGCCCAGTTTGGCCTTTCAGTGTTTTTTTGCCTGACATTTGTCTCATTTATTCGTGTGTGAGCATGCCCAGTGTGACCTTTCAGTATGTTGCTGTCTGAAGTCCACTACATTTGTTAATGTGTGTGAACATGCACAATATTAAAATTTATACTATATGTGTGTTGAAAATCAAGTTATATTTTTACTGCAGGGCTTACCTTTGTGTCATACCTCAACAGGGATTATGCTGTGGCTGCAGGGTTTCCATGAAACACTTTGCATAGACTTATCAACATTTCTTCATACAAGCTGACCACTGAAATACTGTCATGGTTTGGTGGTTCAGTACTGTGACTATAGTGCACAGTATCCTGGGTTCCAGGCCTGTCACTGCTTTATATTTTCATACTGGGCAGACCAGACTGCTTAAGGACCAGTAAAGCAAATATGAGCATGTTTACCTGCTTTTGCCCAACTTTGACCGAACTTGCCCAACATTGCTCAACATTAACCAACATTGCTGAACGTTGCCTAATATTGCTCAACATTGCCCAAAGTTGTGCTAGTTAGTGTGTGCAATTTTGTTTACATATACTAAATAGTGGTAAAAGCTGTTTAGCACTGCTTTATATTGCTTAAAGAATGGCAATCATGCCTCAGGTGGTGCTGCAGGGCTGCCTATGTCAGATGCACATAGTACACTCCCTATACATGTTTGGAAACAGGTAGTGTCAAGTTAGGCATCTCTTTTACTATATGTGCGAGTCAGAGAGAGGTATCATTTCCAGGGTTCCTACTGAGCCAGTGTGTGTGCTATGCATTGCTTCTTTGCCAAGGCCAAAGCATACTGGGCACGCCTCCTTCTGCCTACTGGGGCAGGCTCAGGTTGTTCCTCCTCCGAGTCACGCTCTGCCTGTGATGGCCTTGGCAATGGTGGGGGGCTGTTTGGCCTGGGCCTATGCTGCTCCTGCTGCAACTGTTTTCGCAGGATCATATTATGTACCATAGCACATACCATGACAATTTGGGTACATGTAGTTGGTGAATACTGCAAGGCTGCACCAGATGTGTCCAAGCACCGGAACCATGACTTAAGCAGCCCAAACACACGCTCGATTACATTTCGTGTTTGTGAGTGTACCTCAGTATGGCGTTCCTGTTCAGGTGTGTGTGCATTTCTTTTTTTTTTTTTTTTTTTTTAAAACAAGTTTATTGTTTTTAACATACAAAATAAATATCATAACAATTTTATACAAGTAATGAAAATAGAAATGGTTATAACATTCAATAAAATAACCAAAGTATTTACAAAGACATCCACTACAATCAAATCAATTAATTAAACTAAAATACCATGCTATTGAAGTTAAGATTTTTTTAACAAATTTTGTAAAGTATCCCATATAACATAATAAGATGTTTTTCTAGTAGTTCTTGATTTTATTGTCATCAATTCCATATGGCAAATTACAGTCATAACATTTTTAAATTCATTAAAAGAAGGAGGTGTATCTGAAATCCAATTTCTGGTTATTATTTTTCTAGCCACTGCTAGAATAGACCATAACAAGGGAAGCTTAACTTTTTTAACACTTTGAGGTACAGGAGTGTTGAATAATATAAGAGATTTAGAAATAATAAAATTATCTGTAAAAAGAGCCTGCAAAAAATCATTGATTGACTTCCAATATTCTTTCAATTGTATACAGTCATAAAACATATGTGCCCAATCAGCATTAATTTCTACATTACATCTTTTACATAGATTATCTTTATTATTTATTTTATTCATCATCAAAGATGTATAAAAGGATCTATGTAAAAATTTCCAAGTAAAAAGTCTCCAGATAATGGAAGAAGTAGTTTTATAGGCAGATTCCAAAATATATTGTTTATCTTGTTGATTTGGTAATTCACCATTAATGGAAGTGAAATAATTCCAATAGGTATCTACATTGTAATAAGTTTCTTCTCTAATAATTTTATGTATGTATGAAAGCTTACCTTTATCAGAAACTTTATGTTGTAAATTTAATATCAAGTAATCAATCAGTGTTGGAACAGATTCTTTAACTGTTATAGACATTAAATCTATTTTATTAATGAGATGTTGTCTAAAGGTCTGAACTTCTAACCAATAAGTTTCTCTCAGATCAAATTCTTGTTTTAAAAAGTCTAAATTTTTAACTTTATTATCAGATAGCAACTGATACCAGTACTTTAGATCATTGTCTGTGACTGAATGAGTTCTTTCAGAGTTGGTTGACAAAAGCATACCTTGTGTATACATTATAGGGAATATAATAAAATTCCATTCCTTATACTTAGGATGCATGAATATAAAATTACGATAACTAATAATAATGTTTAATGGATAACTAAGTATATATTTTGGTGTAATAGGTGAAGTGCAAAATTCTTTTAGTAACCATAGCATGGAGTTATTTACAATCATATTTTCATGTGTTAAAGAGATTTTCATGAAGTGAACACTAATTAGTTCCCAGTAATCTTTCCATTTTGCAACATATGACTGATCTATTAACAAAGTAATAACTTTTATAGTAGAAGATATAGTATATAAGTTAAAGTCTGGAAAAGAAATGCCCCCTTGACACCAGCTATTAGTATGTTTCTTTAATGCAATCCTAGGTCTATTAGGTGCCCATAGGAAGTTTAACATTAATGTATTCAATTTCTTGATAATTATTTTTGTAGGTGGGAGTATTATTGATTGTATTAAGTATAATAACTTGGGGAATATTATCATTTTAATAATTGTAAGTCTCTCTTCCATAGTAAAAAACATATTATTCCAGGTATTGAAAAGATTTTGTATATTAAGATGACAGGTATTATAATTATTATGTATAATAGATTTGATATCTTTAGTTAATATTATACCTAGATAAGTTATCTGACCTGAATTGGGTATATATTTACTAAAATCACTAACGAGAACATTTTTTCGTGTATATATAGGTAGTATTTTAGTTTTTTCTTCATTGAATATTAAACCAGAAATATTTTTAAAATTCATCATTTTATCAAATAGGGACTGCATAAAAGAATTAGATCCTACTGATGTAATTAGAACATCATCTGCAAAAAGTTGAATTTTAGATGTTGTATTTTCATCTATTTCAAATCCCTCTATATCAGTACTGTTTTTGATCAGATTAGCCCAAGGCTCCATTATTAAAGTAAATAATAGTGGAGAAAGTGGACACCCTTGTTTTGTACCTTTTAAAATGGGTATTTTTTGTGAAACATATGTTCCTATCTTAATGTAAGCCAATGCTCCTTTGTATAGATGTTCTATTAGATTTACAAATGCATCTGAGATGTTTGCGCACTTCAGTAAGGTAAACAAATAGTCCCAACTTACTGAATCAAATGCTGAACTTATATCGAGACTAATAAGTGTTAAATCTTTATTTCTCCTATTTGCAAAATCAATTAATGTTAGAGTCCTCCTTATATTATCAAAAGTGTTTCTATTTATAATGAAGCCTGTCTGATCTATATCTATAATGCCTGGGATGATTGTCTTCAATCTATCAGCAAAAATACTCATAAACATTTTATAATCAACATTAAGTAATGAAATGGGTCGATATGAAGTGCATCTAGTTGGATCTTTATTGGGTTTTACAATTGGCGAAATAAATGTGTATTGCCAAGATGGGGGAGTTATTAGCTCATTTTGGGCCAAAATAAAAACCTTATGTATTAATGAGTATGTACTTTTAGAAAGAATTTTATATATCTCTGGTATAATACCATCATTACCTGATGCTTTGTTTGATTTAAGCTTGTTTATTTGTGTAACAACCTCTGTATATGAAATACTTTTATCCAATAGTTTAGTCTGTTGTTTATTAAGTTTTTTATTCATGTTTGTAGTTATAAATTCCTTTATTTATCTATAGGTTCCATGTTAATGTTATTATGATTAATTTTGTGAAAGTGATTTCTAAATTCATCTAATATTTCTGGTAGACTAGAAACATTCTTCTTTTCCTTAGAGAAAATTTCTTTGATATGATTTTGCTTATTCAACCTTTTGTTTTATTTTAAGTCTATGTAAGTATTTGGGGCTTACTGAGTAAGACAAAAACTTGTATTTCTCTAAAGTTATTTTAACTTTATGAGTTAAAATTTCTTTGTATTTCTCATTTAGTTTGTTTATTTCTTCAATGACTTTTTGTCCATAATATTTTCTTTATTATTATGCTTATAAGAGTCTAATTTACTTTGAATATCTAATAATTCCTTATCCCAAGATTTCCTTTTATTATTATACCATCTGATACTTTGTCCATATAGATATGATTTTAAAGCATCCCAAACATAAACAATGGAGACTTCAGGAGTATTATTTATGTCTAAAAAATGTTGCACTTCTGAAAGTATATAATCTTTATAGTCTTTTAGTTGAGTTAAGTATGCTGGTATCCTTTTGATCTGAACATTGTAAGTACTTTTATCATGAACTCAAAGACAATTGAATTATGATCTGATATAGGACACAAAATGATTTTAGAGTTAATTAATTCTGTTACCATCTGGTTAGAAATAAAGACTCTCCCCGGGATTCATGAACCTTGCGCCAGGCGCCAGCATAGCGTCGGCGTTATAACGCCAAATATGGCTGCTTAGCGATTCAGGTATGAATGAATCCCACGTGCACTACGGGCATGCGCCGTAAAGAA